>NC_135501.1:173846135-173906135 GCF_052857255.1 Amblyomma americanum
GCAAGAGAAATGTTGTTTGTGTAGCGGTGCTCACCCTGTTGATTCGCCTGACTGTCCTGCACGAGCACAAGAAGTTCAGATGCTCGAGCTTACAGACAAGCGCAGATGCACGCGGAGAGAGGCTTTTGCCGCAGTCAAGGAGAGAGCCTCAGCCTACTCTAGTGTGGCCGCCAAATGCCCACCCATAATGGATTCTAGTTTGTCCCAGGCTATTGCAGCGGCAGTTGAGAAAGCTGTGGCAAATGCAATGGATCGCATTATGGAAACCGTGTCCACGTGCATTTCGCAGGTCATAGCTGCTCAGATGACCAATCTTCTGCAGGCGTCCACCGCTCCGCTCTTGTCTTCTTTGGCTTCGGAAGCTACCCCTCCTTCTGTAGTAATCGATTCCGCTCCACAGGGCCAAAAACAATGTGAGCAACAAAAGACCTCTCAGGCCTCTCCTTCGAATAGCGTTATGGACGCATCCTCTATGGATTGTATGGATATGGAGTCTGATCTCCGCGCCCAGAAACGAAGTGGGTCTCCTCTGAATATTGCAGGTCCATCTTGCCCCCAGTCAAAGACAAAGAAAAGTAACGCAAGTCAAAACGCTAAGACCAGTATTCTAGAAAAGGCAGTCGCGGCTGCGGCACTTCCGCCAAGATAGGGTTCTTAAGTGTACTCCAGTGGAATTGTCGATCAATATTCTCAGCTTCAATAGATTTAAACTGCCTATGCAATCAGCTTCTACCAGATTTAGTTGCTTTACAGGAAACATGGCTAACTCCAAATTTCAATTATCATCTCAAGGATTACCATCCGTTCCGGCTTGACCGGTCATCACGAGGGGGAGGGTTGTTAGTGCTCATATCTACAAAGTTTTGCCACAGGGGATGCATTTCTTTTTTAATATGCGGACAATGAATGTGAAATCCTTGCGGTTGACCTCAGCGTCCCAGGTCAACAGCCCTTTACGGTAGCTAATGCATATTTCCCGTCTGGTGTGCGTGACACTCGGCCCCTTGACTCACTCATGTCTAATAGCCGATCCCAGGTTCTATTACTTTGCGACTTCAATTCTCACCATGTGACCTGGGGGTTTAAAACAGACAGCTTTGGTTCTAGACTATTTTATTGGGCTTCTGGCAACAACTTGATCTGCAACAATTCCGGATTGCCTACGTTTCTTCGCAGTCAATGCCGCTCTGCCTTGGATTTAACTTTTTCCTCCCCAGGAGTCTCTGTTATGTCTTGGGCGCCTGTTGACTAGGCAACAAACAGTGATCATCTACGGATTAGTTTCAAGTTTGCGTGTAAATTAACTCTTCCTGAGCAACATCAGCGCACGTTAATAAATTACAATTGCTTTAAAGACACGCTAAAATCAGCCTTCCAAGTCACTTCAGACACTTGCGCTCAGGGAAGTGCCGAAAGCAAGGCTGCACATCTATATTCAGTACTGGACCATGCAAGGCAAAAGTCTGAATTTTTGGTTAAGAGAACAAAGGGTGCAATCGCGAACAATTGGTGGAATGCTGAGTGCACGCGTGCATATAGACGACGGAAAGCATCTTGGAAGAAACTTCTCATCAATCAATGCCCAAAAAATTGGCTGGATTATAAGTATGTTGCAGCAACATTTAAGCGAACTGTCGCCCGTGCAAAGGAGGCGTATAATACAAATCATTATGATTTCCTTTCCTAATCAGGAAATAAACGAGCTTTGTTTAATTTCATGAGGCGCAACAAGGTGATTCCTCCGGCTGCCAACATTGAATCCCTCGTTCAGTTCCCTGCTGACATCGCAAAGGCCTTAGAGGATATTCCGTGTGGCCTAGAGCTTCGCTTTACATCTGCTTTACCTTCTCCTACTATATTCACATGCACCTCAAGTGATTTCACTGAGGTCTCTATGCCTGAGCTGTCGCAAATTGTTCTGCGCTTATCCCCAGCGGCTCCTGGCCTGGATAAGGTCACTACATCTATGATCAAAATTTTGTTCAATGAATCTCCTGCAAACCTGTTGGCTGTAATTAACCATTCTATTAAAGGTCCTTGGATACCGCATGAGTGGCGTCTTGCTGAAATAGTTCCATTGCTTAAAAAGCAAGGGGAGGGCTTAACTATAGACAATATACGCCCTATTTCGTTAACATCGAACCTAGTGAAATTGGTGGAAAGGGTCCTTCTCAGCCGTGTCATGTAATTCATTTCAGAAAATGCTCTATTGAATCCATGTCAAATTGGTTTCAGGCCGGGTTGTTCAATTTGTTGTTCTCATACTGACCTTGAGAGTCGTATTAAATTAGCTCGCAATAGAAAAAAAGTTTGCTGCGCTTGTCACCTTGGATGTCAGTAAAGCATACGACAGCGTGGAGCACTCGACTCTATTACTAAGATTACAGGAACTCAACTTCCCAAGCTATTTTGTAGCCTGGATTTCTGTTTTTTCGAAAATAGAGAATTTTACTGCTGCCAAAATGGTGTTTCCTCAAGGAGATTTCCACAGACAAGAGGTGTTCCGCAAGGATCAGTTCTCTCACCTGTTCTTTTTAACATTTTTCTAAGCTCAATTCCATGCATTCAAAATATGAAAACGTATGTGTACGCCGACGATATTGCATTTTTTGCATCAGCAGGTGACATTCACACTCTTTATCGAACCCTGCAAAATTACCTCAATGTTCTTGACAACTGGCTAGGAAGAATTCATCTGTGCCTTAATGTGAAGAAATGCGCATTGTTAATATTTCCAGTTTCTGTTCCTTTGAATATCTGCCTGGTCTATAGAAATAACATAATACCTCAAGTTCAGGCGGTGAAGTATCTCGGTGTAATATACGACTCTACTCTCTCCTGGCGGTCACACATTGAGCAAGTTTCTGCAAAAGGAGTTCGGGCCATTGACATCCTGCGCAGGCTTTGTAGTGCTAGGTCAGGCATGAGAAGGCATACGCTTTTGATGATTTATAAAATGTACGTCCGCCCAATTTTGGAGTTCGGGTGTGTTTTATTCTCAGGACCTCCTGCCTATAAACTTCGCCCTCTAGTGCTCTCGTTGCGCCTTTGTCTGGGGCTTCCAAAATATGTCGCCAATGCTGTTCTGCACCTTGAGGCGTGAATGCCTTCGTTATCAGCTAGGTTTCGCCTTTTAACAGTTCAAACATTTTTAAAATTGTGCGACTCACCTCTTCACGCTTCCAGTATAATATTTCTTAGTCAACCTTCCGCCTTTTTTAGTGCTGCCTGGTCTCGATTTAATACCCCGCAGATATGTTACGTGCAGTCCCTCCTTGATCGCATAAATATTCATTTCACAGATGTCCACCAAATATATAACAACTCCTCATCTGTCCAGATTGAATTCGAGGATATTTTCCCATCGAATGCAAAGCTGCAGCCCTTCCCGCTTCTTCAGGGTCTTTTGCAGGACCACCTAAGGTCCTTTCCCTCTCATGTTCTTATTGCTACCGATGCCTCGCAGGATCGCGAAAAGGCAGGTGTGGGAATTTTTTCGCCTTCACTGGATTGGTCTTTTTCTCTCCGTCTTCCTGACTTCACTCCAATTTTTCTGGCTGAATTATTAGCAGTAATCTTAGCCTTACGAAAATTAGGATCTACTGTTTCCCAGGTCGTGGCTATGACAGACTCTCTGTCCATTTGCTCTTCCTTATCCTCACCCACTGACTCTCGGTCATTACGCCTCTTTAAGTTCCTGATTCCGCTTCATCTAAATTCGGTAAGGTTGCTTTGGGTACCAGGTCACATGGGCTTTCACTTAAATGAGGTTGCAGATTCGTTAGCAAGAGCCTCTCTCAGCGGCCCAATTGTTGCTGTCCTGCCATCGTGTGCATATACAGCTGCGGTGAGGTTTCGCAGCTACACAATATTTCAGGAATTTGTTGCCTCGGCTCTTACATCATCTCCCGAATATCAGCATCTTCTGCATCCTTGGAGTAGCAAAGACTGGCGCTCACGCAGACTAGATGTCTCTTTCACGCGCTTGCGTTGCAGGGTTCCCCTTCTAAATTTCTACCTACACAGATCTGGCCTGGCAGCTTCCCCACTGTGCCCTTTTTGTGCCGAACCTGAGACAATAGATCACTTCCTGCTGTTCTGCCGCCGCTTTTCTCATTTGAGGAAGCGTCTTTTGCAAACTCCATTTCATCAACTGGGCTTGCCTGTGTCTTCCGCGGTTGTTCTTCCCATTGGCGCTTCTTTGCTTGGACGAAGCGACAGGAGTGTGCGCTCTGCTGTGCAAAATTTTCTTCAAGAAACGCAGCGACTCCCATTCTAATTTCTTTTTCCCGCTCTCAGTCAGCAGACATTGCAACATTACAGGCATTGTATACTATTATGCACATTAAGCCATTGTCCCGTCTTCGATCTCCAAGGTAAATGGACCCATTTCCTTCCCTCTTCCAATCTATCAGACTACATACTATTACCACTCCTTTTCCTGTCAAAACATTCCTGTATCCAGTAATTAACCGCCTGTGTCTTGGCCACTCCCCCGTAGTGGGTATGTGCCAGCAACGTCTGAGGCCTTCCTTCCTTCCTTCCTTCCTTCCTTCCTTCCTTCCTTCCTTCCTTCCTTCCTTCCTTCCTTCCTTCCTTCCTTCCTTCCTTCCTTCCTTCCTTTCCTTTCCTTCCTTCCTTCCTTCCTTCCTTCCTTCCTTCCTTTCTTTCTTTCTTTCTTTCTTTCTTCCTTGCCTTCTTTCCTTCTTTCTTTCTTTCTTTCTTTCTTTCTTTCTTTCTTTCTTTCTTTCTTTCTTTCTTTCTTTCTTCCTTCCTTCCTTCCTTCCTTCCTTCCTTCCTTTCTTTCTTTCTTTCTTTCTTCCTTCCTTCCTTCCTTCCTTCCTTCCTTCCTTCCTTCCTTCCTTCCTTCCTTCCTTCCTTCCTTCCTTCCTTCCTTCCTTCCTTCCTTCCTTCCGAAGTGGCGATACAGCCACTTCGTGCACACCACCGAGATGCCAGCGGACGCGTGGAGGGATGCCGCCAGAAAGTCGGCAGTACACCCTGGTCGGTTTCGCCGTGGAGCTGGACTGGAGGCCCCTGAGCTTCGTGAAGCCCATTCCGGCGCACAGAGTATGCGGCGTCTGTGGACTGGTGCGGAGGAGAACCGCGTTTCTTCCATGCACGCACACCCTGTGCCAGTCCTGTGCTACGAGCAGTGCGCCCAGGATGGAGCCCGTGTCTGTCCCCTGGACGGCCGCCGCTGTGAGGAGGAAGACGTCGAACTGAACGACTGCCCTGTTGAGGAGCTGCTTAAAAGAAAGGTGAGCGCGAAAGAAAAAATGGCTCTGTCTTTTGTCTAACTGTGCTCCTGATGCATACACTTGTTTAAAGTGCCCTAAATCACCCCCGTGAGTATGCTGGCGTTATTTTGGAGAAGCCTGGTGATATCATGCGTGCAGTTGCGTTTTTTACCGTGCTTCATTCCTGATGTCCCAAACAGCTGCACAGTACTTGTAGAAGGAAGCAACAAATGTCGGCAAAGCTAGCCGGAGCGCGATGTTTGAGCGCTTTAAAGAAGTATGTAGGAATCTGTGCAAATTCAATGCGTAATCTCGCTCAATGCTTGGTCCAGAGACTCGCGACATTCAGTCTGTATTTTAGGTTGTGAAAATTACTAGAGGGTTCTCGGTCAGCTGCCGCCCCCACAGTTCAAAACTACTTCTACGTGGCACTTGGGGCAATAGAGGACCTTCTCCGTACGCCGCTATGGACGATGGTGTCGCTTGTGAAGACACTCAGCAGTGGGTTGCACGCAGCACAAATCATTTCGAAAACAGGTTGGGCAACCGCTGCCATAGCGAAGTTGGTAGAGCAGAGGTGGCTTGTTTGGATACGACTATCAGGATGTGGTTATAAAAAGAATTTGAATCATTTTGTAACTTCTAGATTTTTTAAATAAATTGTTTGGAGAGTTATTGTCACGTAAATACAGATTTGTGTTCGTTTTAAGTGTTTCTGTTTCTATATTTTGTCCGCAATATTTAAAACGAGTATTAATGGTGAAAAAATCTGATTAGAAAGCGCATTTCATTTCACTCGTTGCTATGCGTTTTGTATACTTCTACGTATCCTGGCGCTCTTTGGCCAAAGATGCCTTTGTGCCATAAAAATTCATCGCCATCTTCGTCACATGGATAGTAATCTAACAGCCTAGTAGAAGCAAAGACAACCGCATGCCTCCGGTGGGGTCCGAGCCCTCGGCCTGAAAGCATCGCGTACGCTGTTCTGCCGGCTAAGCTACGGCAGCGGCTGTCTAATCATCTGCGTTCGAAGCATTTTCTCTCGCGTGCAGCCTATTCATAAGCTTTCACCAGCTGTCTGTCTTCAATGACTATTTGCTTCTTTCGTGCATATATCCAACAAGCTTTTTAGTTCCTTATCGCTGTGTGCTTAACAGCCTAGAGATGGCCTCAGTTCTGGCAGCCTTTATGTCAACTGTAGCACAGGAGGCTTCTCTCACAGCTTACCCCACACCGATTAGACACATTATATCGGTCAATTGAGGTATTGAATCTGGTTCCACGTCCGCTGTCATTGTCAAGGCTGCGGTGAGGCTACATGCAAAGCGGACGCACTTGAACGTAAAAGGCGTAACTCGTGTTACAGCAAACCGCGCTATACGCGGAATTCGTGGGTTCGGAATACACTGTGGTTGTCGTTTCTTCTCCTTTCTGTTCAACTACGTAATCTTCTAATGTCCAGTAGTGATCGACACTGTTGTTGAATAATATGCCTCGGCAATTATGCGTTCTCAGTAACGCGTTTAACCAATGCAGCTGATGTTGGGAGAAGTCCTCTGGCGCCGAACGCCTCCCGCAAAGTGTCCTTGAACCCCTCCGCCATTGGACTTAAGTCCCGTTGGAACCACAGGCGATCACACATTAGTGCATATGTCCGAAAAGGCTGGCAAGGAACCACAGTTGAAATATCTTCGTGGCACCCTCACTCTCGGCGATGTGAGTCCAGCGCTTGGCTTCGGCGGCGGCTCCTACAGCACGGTCTTGCCTTCGTAGATGGCGCGCTTGTGGGTCGTATACGGAGGAATCTTCTCTGCTCCGTCGCTTTTCCTCCGCCTCGGAGGCTCGCGCGAGAGGATCTCCTTGGCGCCATCGTTGCGCCTCTGCTCGAACGGTGTGGATGGGCAGATGGTGTGTGCATCCACCGGCCTGAGATGCATGGTTGCTTTTACTCCTCCGCGAGCTGTTCACGTAGCGGCTGCGCGATCACCTCCGCGGAGCGGGTTCGTATGGCTGCCAGCTCGCGGTGACGTCACGGCGCACAGGTCGCATCAGCGGCGCCGTTCAAGTGATGGGCTTCAACGCCGTCGCCACTCTCGCTAGAGAAGCGAGCCATTAACAGCCGAGCTGTAAAATATACTGCCCTCAGCTCCTTCTGGTTTCAAAGACTGTTTCGCTTCTTAAGTGTCAACAGAAATGTTGGCCCTTTCGCGACTGTTTGAAATAAAAATCAATGTTCCGACAATGACTCTCCACATTCGCCAAAGTGCAAGTAAGTGACAGAAACAGTGCAGCAGATTATTGTGTTTGTCCAGATTTTAGCGTTGTTGTAAAAGCGGTGTGTGCTTTATCACTTGCAGGCCTATTGCTGGAACAAGGAAAGTAACTGCGGGGAAGTGCTGCCTGCATCCGAGATCGCCCAGCACTTCCACCGAGAATGCAGATACCACTCCATCAGCTGCCCCAATTGCTCGGCCGCTGTTCTTTGCAGCAACGCCTGTACGCATTTTAGGTCGGAGTGCTGCACCTCTGCGCCGCCTCCTGGATCCGAGCGCGAAGGGGAAGCCAACTGCAGGGACGATGCAGCTCTCCTGGCATCGTTCACGCGAAGCTTCGAAGGGCGGGCGGATGAAATCAGAGCGCTCCTTGAGCGGCTGGTCGTTGGAAGCGGCGCAGACAGTGACCGACTCAGTGAAGTTGTTCACGGGGTGAACAACTGTCAAGAAAAACTGATCGAACTGCAAAACGATATGAACGGTCTGATGAACACCATTGGATAAGAATTGGCCCAAGGAAGGTCAGAACAAAGGGACAGTCAGAAAAAATGCCTCGATGAAACTACAGCGCTCAGGAAAGAAATGAAAGAACGTTTGGTTGCCGAGAGCGTGAGTATGCTAATTCTTTCGAACCACCTGCATAGACTGGAAGAAGCAGTGACAGACGAGTTTGCAAAAGCCGCGAGGGAGAACCTTGAAAAATTTTCCCAGATTGCAGGTGGCTTAAAGGAGGCCAAGGAAGAAGTGAAAGGAATAAGGAAGACAGTGGACTGCAGAGACGAATTGTTGAGACACACTTCAAGGCAGGTGTCATGCTGCGAACTTTTCCTGAAAAACTTCGAATCCCTCCGAGAGAAAACTCTCAAGAATGGGTATTTTCGGTACAATGCTATTAAGTATTCCTATCCGGCTACTGTATGTCACCTGGAATCATACTCTTGAAAGACGAAAGGGATAAATTGGCGCTCGCAGGGTTGTACCGTTTGCACAATGGTGCCATGGACGACGCCCTTCAGTGGCCGTTAAAGCAAACATTAAGCTTGGCTGTTGTGCACCCAAATGGAGGTGCGGAACGGGAGCTCAGACAGTGGATTTTCGGTAATTATGATGAATGTCAAAGCCGGGAGCGTCAAACGATGCTGGAGGACTTCGGACCACAACCTCGCTTTGCCTCGATGATGCGATCAGTGACGGTTACGTGAAAGATGACCTGATCAGGGTTAGGTTCGAAGTGCTGCCGTGATTGGCCCCGGAACGAGAACAGGGGTGAATACAGCACCATCTCTTTAATTCCGTCTACCTAACAGCACTTTTTTTTTGCGCCAGATTTCACAACGTGACCAATAAAGAACTCCTCTCTGTCATCACTGCCTTCGACTTGCCTGTCCCCGGGTTTCTTGCTTAGAACTGAAATATGTATAAACAATCACTGTTATAGGTTCTCCGGGGCAGGTCACGGAATGTGAAAAATATTTAAATGAAAGACTGCTTTATTATTTTATTACTGTTCCAACTGTTTGAAGTGCGTAATCCTAATTATAAGACAAAAATACACCTTTGCCTGGACAGGGTGCTTTCCACTTATAAACATCACCTCCGTCGCGTTCGGCGCCGTTCAGTTTCGTAACCAAACACAAAAACAAATGGTATCAGTTTTGCCACGTTTCACTCGTGTTTTGAGATTTATTTGGCCCCGACAGTAGACGTATTTATGCGGGGTGAAAGAGAAGATCGTCGTGTTGTATGCGACTCCTCTCTTATGACCTCGGCTGAGGAAGTGCATTGTAAAGTTTTGGAAGTGCGTATGCTGTGTATTCGAACGCTGAGGCTAATCTCTACTTCTGTCCTGACTCCTTCTGAGACTTGTTAAAGCACGAGCAGTAGGCTGTGCCTCCAATGGTTTAGCTTTGGTTAATCCAGGAGTGACGCGATAGCTACAGTAGACTGAGTGGAACTTGGCCACGTGACCAACCGCGTGACCAACCGCCGGCAGCTGCTTCGCACCACGTGACAGGCCACGTAAGAGCGTGGCGACGTAGCCACAGGGTGGCGGCGCCGCCACCGCCACGACGCCGCCTAGTTGAGGGCTCGAAATTCTACCGTAATATTTAGTTGGAGAGAGTGTTAGACACTGAGGTGGGAGGCGAGATGTCAATACACCCAGCGCTTGCTGGAGGACCGACTGATGGATAGACGCATCTGTATGACAGCACCACGAGGTTATATCATCGGCATACGCAAGCACGCGGATAGAAGGGATGGACTCTAGGGCTCGAACAAGAGGAATAAAAGCCACATTAAATATTGTGGGGTGAGAATGGAGCCCTGGGGAAGTTCTCTATAGAAAGCGAAAAAGTTTCTGCTCTCACAAGGGATTAAGTATATGGCGAAGTTTTAGCACTACAATTATATTATCCACGTTGGTGATGATCAATAAGGAACAGACTGTTTATGTGACCGTTTCCTGTGGGAGCGCCACGCTGGAGACTACGACCTAACCTGCCGGAATAGGCACACACAGATGACGTCTTCGCTGCCGATGTCGATGCTGCCGGTTTGGCGCGGCTATGCAGAATCGGCAGTGTGCAGAGTACAGATGGCGCTGCTAGCCAGACATGAATTCAGAAAATGAAGAAAATGAAACACGATAACACCGCGAGCGCCTCGTGGCCCGTCATAAAGAAGAAGATCACTGCTTAGTACTGCCGCCTCGACGTTCGTTCAACGGCCGCTATGCCTAAGAAAGCACCTCGGCGGAAGCACAGCAGTGCGGTGAGGAAGCACTCCAGACCCGTTATCTCACCGACGGTTGAAGCGGTAGCCGACCAGGCCACGTCGCACTTACCTGACGCTGCCGGTTTGAAAGATATACCGGTCGACCCGCAGAGAACTAAGACTCGCTCGAACGGTCAAGCGGACGACAGAGCTGGCGGAACACGTGGCAGCTCGAGCTTGGCGGGCGACTCTTCGTCCAAGTCCAGCGAGGCACCCGAGCAAGCTGCGGTTGGAACGACTGTTAAGGAGAAGCCATCCTCAGAGGCCTCCGGAATTTCAAACCTCCGCAGCATCGTTCCATGGAGAGGTCCGAGCGTCCCTGAGCATTTGTATGAGGCCCCCGACCACCAAGATCTGCCCGTTGCTGACATCGGTGGTGCTCCTTCGACGACAGATGCGAGCCACAATCCAGCAAGCTCTGTCGAATCTAAGATGAATCCAAACCGTTCCACCAAGACCATCGTCCTTCCAGCAAAAGGTACTAATTTCCTCTTTTAAAACGTCAAAACATGAAAGCAATAGAATTTTAAGCACTGGCAGCAAACAGGAGAGATTAAATTGTGCATTCAGTTGACATTATATACGTGGGGCACGATGGTTGGTTAGTTGGTACGAACTTCATTTGAGTCACTTCAGTGGATCTGGTGAGGGTGGTAAAGGGAAGGGGGATAAGCAGGATGGCGACAGGTTCTCGACCGGGCACTGTTGAGCCGCGGTGACATTCAACTACGAATCACGGGCACGGGCGGTCTTTACGTAGTGCCAGAGGTTGGCGTCGTACTGCCGCGGCATCCAGTCCGGCCGTTTCACCCTTCCCATGTGGCGCCAGTTCGTAGTGCAAACCACCGCACGATTTTTTTTCCTGATACAGAAGTAGCGGCGCACAGGCTCGACAGGCTTGCCAAACAATGCCAAACACGTCGTCGTGCTCCGTCATTGGCGGATGTCTGCTCCATCCGCCGTTGCTGCATGGGTGTGGCCCGGTCTGGAAACAGCGGCTTTTATGGGCGCTTCTGTCGCACGAACAACGCGATGTTATTTTCCATGACCTACTGCACCGGGATCAGCGACCAATGGCACAAGACCAAATGAGACGAAAATGAAATTAAACGTTTAAAATATGGTGCCTGCAAGTTTTTCACACTGAAAGCTATCGCAGTCGAAAAGCTGCTTCGAATCTTGGCGCTCAGAGGTGATCGGAGGCAAAAAAAGCAACAAAACCGTAACACACCCCACTTCCCGACATACTACAACCACATCACCCTATGTGGTTAGAAGTATACAACTGAAATATATAATCCCTTGGGAACTATTGTTGCACTGCTATCGCCGTTGAATACCAGTGGGTTTGTTTTACGGTTTATGTGGTTTAACGTCCTAAAGCTACTTAGGCTAAAGGGACGCCTTAGTGGAGGGCTCCAGATAAATTGGACTGCCTGGGGTTCTTTAGCGTGCACTGACGTCGTCCAGTGCACGCACATTTAGCATTTCTCCTCCATCGATATACGACCGCCGCTGCACGGATATAATCCGTGTCTTTCGGACCAGCAGCTGGGCACCATAACCACTGAGCCACCGCGGCGGTTGGACACCACTCGGAGCGATTAAACTGTTTGCTGGCAAGTTAGGAAACGTATGCTTTGCAAAAACATTCCTCTTGTTTCATGACAGAAGCAGTTCCCGGAGGCCGAGTCTCTGCCTTGCCCGAACGAGGCCTCGGTGAACATAGCCAGCCCGTCCTGACGGAACCAGCTCTTGCACCCGAGGCGCCACCTACCGTGATCTTTCCACAGCTGCAACCCTCGTCACCGGCAGTGGGGGATACGGCGTTCCCTCCTGGAAAAGACGCCAGCGCGGTCTGTCCAGCACCCAGACCTCAAGAATCGGTAAATGACAATCGGTACAGTTACGGAGTACCCGGGTGCGAACCCGACAGCGGAGGCCGCGTTTCGATGGAGGCGAAACGCTAAGGCGCCCGGGTGGTGTGCTACGTCAGTGCTATGTCAGTCCAGGTGGTTGAAATATTTCTAGAGGCGTCCACTACTACACCTCTCTTTCTTTCTTTTCTTAGTCCTTCCTTTATCCCTTTCCTTACGGCGCGGTTAAGGTGTCCGCCGTATGTGAGATAGATACTTCGCTATTTCCTTTCCCCCGAAAAACCAATTTCAGTTGCCTTCTTTAAGCGCATACACAAATCATTATATTTCTGCTCTGAGAAGTGTTTTTATACTGTAAGCGAAAGTTGAAGGAAGCGCCGGCATGTTTTGAATGGCATCGCCTCGCATCGTGTTCTCAGGAATGGGATAATCTGATTGTGGAGAACAATATGATTAGCAAGCCCAAAACTTTGCAAGTCGTCAGCAGCCAGCGACACGGCTTAACGAAAGCAGAACACCTGATTCTGCCGTCAAGAAGAGAAAGTTGCCGGAGCGGGACAGGTCAGATATCCGTATTGTCTATACACTGCGACACACGCAGGCAGCGATTTCTTGTCATTTAAATAAATCACCGAACTTTTTTGATGTGTTTCTTCTAAGACAGCGATTTGTTATGGCAGCTTGCGCTGAGTGGGGCCTTGAGCGCACGCAAGGTTCAGGGTTAATGGAACAGGAGTGTTTGAATACAAATAAAAGCTTTGGGAACTTGTAATTCTCATCATCAATTGCCGCCTCCACTGCAGCTCCAGGCTTTGCGTTACCAGCAGTTTAGGACTGTTCCTTGCAGGCGTGGCTTAGCATTTCAGCATATGGGAGGAGCCACTGATTTTGGTGCATGTAATTGTACTGATAACTGAGTGAATTTTTCCAGGGGATATTGGTCCTAGGTGATCGCCCACACGCCTCAAAGGAGGCAGCCCGTGGATGTCTCGATCAAGATTAGTTCCAAGATGTAATCAATGGAGGTGTACGGAAACGCCGAAGATTTAGGGCCTTATTGGCGACGAAAACAGGATTTTTGAGGAATCTATAGTTTCAATCCATTTTATTGAACGGCTTCGAATAGAATATGTACCCGACTTTACATTGTACCACGGCATGTTTGTGCAAACACAGCAAATTTTCTAAACTGACGTTTTCAGAACACTGTCACCCCGTTTCACGCTTTGAAACGTTAAACCAACACATCCACGCGTGCGTTTCCGTGCGGCTCTAGCCGAATAGTGTGATTCTGCACCGCACAGGTAAACAAGTTCTCAGATTAAATTTTGTCTACCACGATGTATTTTTTACTTAAAAAAAAGCCGTTAGTTTTGTGTCATGCTTCACATGGCTTAAAAGAAAGCAAACTATATCGCTTTTCTTAGTCCTTGGTAATGCTGGTGCATTGGTTTGAGGATGCCCTTCATATGCTGGAGGTGCGGGATCCGAGCCACCGGTTTCCCAATCAGTATAAGCTCCTTCTGATCTGGCGCGGCTTCTCTGCTGTGATATGCATGCGTTAAATTAATCTCGAAGCCCGGTTTGTGGTTAGCAGTGATGTGCTTTGACCCTTCTGCATTTAAACAATTAAAACCAAGCAACAATCTGACGTTATTGCTATCAAGCTGCACGCACTTTTCGTAATAGTAAGAAAAGAAAATGTTTTATTACTGTTGTCAAGCCTTACCTTAATGGTACCACTGTTCAGAGCTTGAGTATTCAACCCTTCAGGTTGGCCTGAAACACCTTCGTACAGGCGGCGTTTCAGTTGTCAAACATTTAGTTATTTATTTCATTACACTCAAGCCCCAAAGGTGAAAGACTTCAATCGGGAGCGGGTTGCAACACTTAAGAGATACAAAAACAGAGAAATATATGTTTTCATGTATATATAAGGGAGGTTTACGTACACTACGGCAAGTTGAGGCCTATATTTTTATAGCCATTTCATTCTCGAGCTAATTGCATCATTTGCCTCGCGAATAAACTTGTTTCTACGTTCGTTCACTTTTGCCCAGTTCCCCCTCAAGGCTCGCCTAGAAGACGACTGCTTCACGTCTCACCCGAAGCAAGTGAGGTCCCTCGTTCCGGACATGAACGCCGTAGCCATCTCATTGGTCACACTGCTGTCTGTGGCGACACTGGTGTTGGTGCTGTTTCTCTTACCGGGGAGCAGGCGCAAGGGTGGCGAGATTAAAGTATGCGGAACGCCCGGGTGCGTCGAGCATGCCCAGGCTTTGGGCATTGACACCAGCCGTAGCCCATCAGCCTGCGAGGACTTCAGCGCCTTCATCTGCCCCGGCTGGAAGATTGGGGATGAGGACGTGGTCGCAACTGTCTATTCCCAGGCCATCCTGATTTCGATTATCAGCCTGGAAAAGATGAGCCTGAACGCCTACGAAAGGGAGGCCGTGGTCAACAGGCCGCTAAGCATGATGCGCGAGTGCATGCACAGGTCTAGCGACGATGCTGACGGCGTGATGAGTCTGCTCGAACTCGTGAACGGAACCAACTTCGCCTGGCCCACCCTGGAGGACGAGCACGGGCCGCCAATCACAGACTACTCTCGGCCCCTCCGGCTGATCCTCGAGCTCTCCGTTCTCTGGGCAGTGCCCTTATGGTTCCGAGTCTGGGTGCTACCTGCAAAGTCCCCTCTACAGCGGAGGCGGGCAATTGTCCTCAGCCCCTCTACGCTCCCGGCTATCTGGCGCGGTCTGCACGAAACGCTGCTGTTGTACGAAGACGCGTATTCAATATATTTGAGCTACTTCAACGCAAGCATATTCAGATACAGACCACCTTCGGAGTCCTTCGAGTTCTTCCTGAGAACTGGGGTCAGCGTGCAGACGCATGTCTTGAGCCACCTGAGCACCGCCTTTCATGACACGTACAAGCAGCCGAGGCTCGTGGAGATCCGAAGCCTGCCAAGCTGGATTAGGAAAGTGGGTGCAGAAGAGTGGGCGAAGGCTCTAGGATCGGTTTTCGGCACCCAGCATAATATCTCGGTGAGCGACCTTCTCCTTGCGACCAACGAAAATCTCCTCAAAGCTGCGGACTCCATCTTCAATAACAACACAGCTCAGGAGGTTTTCTTCCACACGATTTGGTGGTTTGTCCAGGCAGTCGGTGCTGCGACGAGCAACAAGCTCTTCCTTTCTATGAGCGAACACCGAAGCGGGAGGTACTTCCAACGGATCGTCTGCTTCGACCACGTCGCCACGACATACAACGTCCTTTTGGCGTCCATTGATAAAACACTTATGTCACCGGCGGAGCGGCTTTACATCGTCGGTCTACTTGAGAACGTCCGGGCCGTCGCCCTGGAGAAGCTTCGCTCATACGCCAGACTGAACGCGACGACGAGGAAGGTTCTGGCGGCGGTGCTCGAAGACATGTCCACCGTACTCTGGCCTGAAGCTGATTTCGGAAGACCGGGCGGCTTTGAGAAGTTCTACGGCGGGCCTTACCGAGGAAAGGGTGGTTTTTTCGGGGAGTGGAGATGGAGTCGCCTGCAAATGCAGAACCGCAGCGCGACGCTGTTCACCACCAAGGAGTACGTTGCCGCCGCCGAGGTCTACTCTTTCGTCGGCAACACACTCGTCTCATACAACCCCATCCTCAACACCATGTCCGTGTCCATGGCGGCTTTAAGACCCCCCTTTTATTACAAAGGCGGAACTAGCGCCATGACGTACGCAGGTCTGGGCTTCATTTACGCGAAGGAAATCTTCGAAGCACTGGACATGTTGACGCACTTGTTTAACGGCGGCACTGTAATGAAGCCGGCAGACGCGCTGGAGACCTCCGCGCTGTGGAACGGCTCGTGGTGTCCGGCGGCCGTAAATAATAGGTTTACGTACCCGGAGCTGCCTGCCCTTGACGTCGCTTACACGGCGTACATGAAGTTTAAAGATAGGGACTCTGATTTGCCATTGAAGGGCCTCCCACATTTCATTCCTGAACAGATCTTTTTTTCCACCTTCTGTCACAGCAACTGTTACTTTGACCTTTCGAAGAGACTGAAAGTGTCGCAAGTGTGCAATGCAGCGGCACAACATTTCGATCCCTTCGCGACGGCCTTTTCTTGCCCTGCTGGATCAGATATGAACAAGAGCCCCAAGTGTGTTTATTCGTGATGCTGTGCAAATACTTAACTTATATGCACCGCTGAGACTGATGTATTTGTGGCACAGGCGCTAATTTGGTTGCAAGTTCACAACTCTATGACATTTGTTCTTCCACACATAGCCTTTGAATGCAGACAAAAGGGTCATGCCGCTAAAACAAGAAAAATGTTTGGCGCGCAACGGCAACACCACCAGTATTTTTTTCTCTCTTGACCTGAAGCTATCTTTGTATATGTTGGAGTCGTATACTTGACAGGGCGGATAACTTATAACGATACCCAGGCTTTGAGGCATTTCCCTCTGGATTAGCGCTAATAGCTTACCATGACTGCGAAGAGCAATCAGCCATGCTTCTTCCCGCCGGTTTTTCAGTTCTTGCACTGATGTTGATCATGTGTAGAAAGCTTCTTAGAGATGCCGAATCATCTTTAACCTATGCGCTGCGCGCTAGATGCGTTTTTGTTTAGTGGTTCTTTTGTGCGTGCGTGTATGTGCGTAATGATTTGTATGAGGTGTCGTCCCGTTCACATGTCATGCCGAAACTACAAATGCGAACTTCCGTGCTATAGTGTAAACAGTCCTGATGGCCCAACGTCGGCGGCGTTTTTTGAGAACTTGAAAAGACAACAGTACTGTCGGCTACTGTTACGTGCCAATGTAGTTAATTGACTCTGTGTTGCCTCATGAACACTTTAGCGTGCTTTCTAAATATCTGGAAATATTTTTTGGGGCAAGCGACGAGTTTCTTATGCGGTCTGCAACCTCTATGGTTGCCTACTGTCATTTTGACACCCACCACGCTGTGCCGGAAATGAAGAGAAAGGCTGGTGGAACTCAGAACTCTCATCATTCACGTCAGAATGTTTAATTTCCCGAATTAGACGCTATATCCTAAGCTATTCGTAGATAAATACCGGCTCTGATTTGCTGAACATGTTCAAGTCTATGGTCACACCGGGCAAGGACTTAGTTATTACCGCACATCTTCAACCATCAGTCAGCAACATTTGTATCAGCGATCAACGCGAGCTCATGTCGAAGCTGCCGCCAGTTGAATCGACTCAAGAGGCGCTGAGGCCAAAAAGCCTTCGTTAAATCGGAGGAGAATAAGAAAATTGGAATTAAGCACTGTAGGCCAGGAGTGGAGTGACCAGGCGAAGGCCGGGGGTCGCGCAGAGGATATTCACTAGAGACAGACAAATGAAAGCTGTAAACACATTCATTCCTGAACCTAGACCACAAGCACGCCTTCTTCCCATCACAATGCGCCTCTCACTGCCCGTCATACAACAGCGCCCAACCCACTGTAATCCAGTCCAGCTTTCATAGAATGTATATTTTTTTCTGCCACCAACACCCCATGGTGGCAGGCGACATACAATGAAATAAAAATTAAAAGAGCACCGAGAACGACAAAGAAAACGAAAAGACAGGTTATGTTGTCATATACAATGCCTTATAAAACTCTGGAAAGACGGAATAACAGAAGGAGGCACAGAAAGAAGGCAAAACCTAAAGAAAGGAAAAGAAAAAGAAAAAAGAAGGCAGGAATATGATTAAATTTGCAAAATGGGTGTCTATTTTAAAGAAGTGGCTGATTTATTGACAAGGTCAACTCTCAGTGCCCCTGTAGTCTATCCCGTCCCTCACTTTATTTTGTTGTAGACTTGTCGTTTCCAGCGGTTCCAGCATATCTCAGACAGCTTGAGTGATCCCTTGCTCAACACCGTGGACTGCCAACGTTTAAAATACCCATGGAATTATCGGTCGTGTAAATCAAGGCTGTGGGAAACGTCAGTTCATAGCGAAACAGCGCAAACACAGGACGAAGAAAGGAACGTACAACACAGGCGCTGACTTACGGCTGATGTTTATTCCAAAGGTGCACGCACATATCTTGGCTCGTGGCAATCTGTCGGCTGAGCCAACGTCAGGCGTGGTGTAAAGAGCCGGATAAAAGCGATAAATTCTTAAAAGCTATAAATGTTTTAACAAGGAATGATGCCTGTGGGAAGGGTGACATGAGAGAATGAAAACTACATACAAGATGCAGGGGAAGGATGGATAATGGGCATGCGGTTGGGTAAAAAAAAAGGAACGTGGCTAGCACTTAATGTAAAAGAGTTCAAAAAGTTAAAAGCTGAGATACGATCGCTTGTCTAGATAGGCAGCCTCGTTTGACAATAGGTTGATGGATGGACCGTTGACACACGTGTCACCGCGATTTTGAATTAGGTAAGCTTTATGTATTTCACGTGTGAGCTTTCCGTACTATCTTTTAAATGTCTTTGTCTTGTCAAGGGCTATCAGTGTCGGTGACGCTTCTGCGATGCAGAATCCCACACATAAATTTGTACTTGTGTAGATGCTCGTTCGCCACGACAAACCTTTTTGACTCATATGGGGAAGTTGAATCAATAGGACATTTTCTCCTCTCTTACCCGTGGTCCGCATTTCAGAGAAAGCAGTATTTTTAGGTCCCTCTTTCGAGGTTAGGACTTCCTCTGTCTCTTCCAGTGCTTCTCTCGTTCGGTGCGAGCGCCAAGAGATTCTCGTTAAATAGTGTTTGCGGCTACCTTCATGATCACACTATTCCTACTGGTCAATTACTATAAAATTCTGCCGCATGTCCAAAAAGTGTATTTTATTCTATTCCTTGTACTTCGTAATTGTTTGATGTATTCGAATTTGTCAACAATTAATTTTTTTTTTCTAGCTTCAGTCAATCCACTATTCTACTTCGCCGCCTCACGCCTTTTTTTTTCTCCCGCGCAAATTCTTACTCGCGATTCCCCGCTTTACCTTGGCCAATCCCCCCGCGTGGGTATGTGCCATGTTTATTGAGGTAAATAAGAGAAATAACAACAACAAATATAGAAACCTAAATGATTTCCGGATGAATAAGGAGTACGGTGGCAGCCAGAAAGTCCGTCACAATTGCAGCGGTTTGCTCGGCCAGGGCACAAGCTTGGGAGTGTTTTAGGAGTTGAAAAGCATTTGCGCCAGAACACGTTCATACGATGCAACGGTCTTCACTTGCAAAAAGCGACGCTAAAGAATAGTTACGAAGATAATGAGAAACTGAGTCACAAGTGTGTAATCTATAGGCTATATATGGTGAGCCAAGGACATGAAGCAATCGATACAAAAAGAAAAAATGACCATGCCCGGTAAAAAAAGGGGGAGCATATTGCGTTCATCAATTCATTCATTCTAGGCTTTGTTTGCCTGCTGGCGAGTATGTGTAATTTTTCGCGGCCACACGTGATGTCGCAGGAGGCGGAGCGTTCTTGGACTTCAGTGTCACCGGTGCACACCCAAGGCTTATTTTGCTGCTACATTTTGCCGCAGTCAGATGTAATTTGGTACAAACCATGCTTGACAACTTCTGATTGTTTTTTAATCAGTATTGTTGCTATTTTTTCCGCGATCATTTGAGCACGTATTGTTGTGTCCTGGATTTCAGTTTGTTTGTTTCTACTTGTATTGGATTTGGCCTTGGTTATGTGCATCTGCACTTCATTAGCGACTTGGATTATAACGTAATTGTTTTATATCAAAACCCATCCCGCCATGAATAAAACGACATTCGTCATTCGTCATGTTTTGCTGAGTCTCGACACATTTCTGTGCGGCCGTGAAAGTCGATACCACACCTATTATTTGGTGCGGCGTAAATTTATTACATATTATTATGTACATAAGGCATTTCTTTATCTCTCCCTCTGGGATCTTCTTCGGCATTTAACTAATATGCTCCTAAGCCAGCGTTTTCATAATTAACTAAACTAACTGGTTAAAAATGCCTTTGCTAAAGCTGCGCAGGCAGGAACTACCATTTTTTTCGTTTATTTTTGCGCTGTGCACTAAATAGGCTTATTCCTAATCAATTATCTTCTCTAATCGTCGATCACATTTGGCAAAGGACAAAATTCCTTCTTTTACATCTACTGTCTGCCCTGGACAAATATGCCAAGAAGAAAAGGTGACGCGGACAGCCGCAGCTTTGGGACACGCGCTCGGCGCTAAAGGAAGAAGACGCGATATAGAAGAAGAAGCCTGTTTGCTTTGCATTCACCGTTGCCTGGTTTTCAAGCGCCTCATAGTATCTAAACTAAAAACCAAAAACCCGGATAGTCTTGATTCATCCATATATATTATTCTAGATGAAGAACAAGCCGGAAGACGCTGCACCATCTGCTGCTAGAAGCGGGTCTGCAGCAGTCGGGATGGCCGGGACGCCAGGTAAACATGCGCAGGAATTCGCCACCGGAACCAGGAGGCTGTCGTTGCAGCCGCAGTCGAAAAATGTGAAGGAAGCGGAAGACCATCCTGGGCACTACCTGGCGTCAGCCAAGGCTCGGAAGTCCATGACACCTGCGCAGCAGCCGGTGTTTAACCAAGTACAACACGATGTCCGCTCATCTCTAGGCATGACCAATGCGACGGGAAGGCCGCAGGAACTGCCACAACTGAAGGCAATGGTCGGAATGAATGGTGAGCGGAAGTCCCGGACACCACCTCCAACAGCTCCCAAATCTTCGACGCCACCAGCGTCAAAACAACGAGGAACACCTGCTCAAAGCATGCCGAACGCAGCCATGGTGTTCCGGAGGTCATCGGAACGCACCGAAGGAAAACCTAGCGCAAGAGCGTCTATGGATTTTGATGGGCGTGCCTCAGCTCAGAAACGGCCGGAGCACACTGATGTCCCAGCCATTCCCTCCCATGAGGTGAGGGGTATAGCCAGTGGGCGCAGGAAGTCTATTATTTCGCCAACATCGCGAGCCAGTGTGCCCGGGCGGCCATTTTCCCCGGAGAATGTTCCTAAAGGTTCCCACGCGAGGAGAGTCTCCTTCCAGCTAAAAATTGTAGAGCTCATAAAGGCGGTGCCACGCTCGACGCTCTCATCTAACGGGGACGAACAACGCTCGGGTGCGCACCGCGAAACGCAGATGGGACGTGGCCATCACTCGCCAGCAGCAGGTGACTTGGACATACTTGCCGAACGCCGACGTCTCAATGGAGGGGCCCCTGAGCGGCTGGACACTTTCAGACGACACTCCTACCCTGCTGCTGGTGCTGGTCCCGCGAGCTCAGCCAATAATCAACACGTTTTGTAGGTGCAGGATCCAGCAGATCAGGCAGCCCACCACTCTGGAGCCCCAAGAGACAGGTCTGACAGTTATGATATCAACCACTCGAAGGCCCTCTTACAGCCAAGTTTCGAGGCGGAAGAGTGAACTGCACAGGCGGGAGCTGACTACGGCATCGTTGGCCCTTTTAGATTGTATGGGCACAAGAATGCAGTCTCGAATGCCCAGATGAAAAGTGAGGTTGTCACGGATGACTGGGAAGATGGTGCGCGTAGTACCAAGCGTCCCAAATGAATGTAATTGTTGCTAATATCTCCTCACATCGATGATTTGGAGCCAATCGGGACCGTCACGCTCAAATTTCTTTTTGAATTAGTGAGTTTCCTATCGCCCAGATGCAGTCAACAGGCCTGCTGAACTGATCCATTTGAAAAAGACTCGATTTCGCCGTTACACACCATTCCGATGTTCGCCTGCCATTTGTGCGAGGTTGCTGCCAGCAAGTGCACACGATACAATGCTGTGAACCGAGGACCACTTCAGCGGTTCTCTTTTTCCGTACTTTAGGTGGTATGGGCTAAAATAACCATATCTTCGTTGATAATTACAAATATCGCCTAAACAGATGGGGCTTAATGAGACGGAATTATAAAAGATGTTCTAAAAAATAAACTGAAAAAAAGGTGTGATCTCAACGTGTAGTGAGCTCTGCCGTGTAAACGCATTCAGATTTCAGAGCTGAAGTGGAAAAAAAGCTGTTTCTAATCTTCCTGTTATGTTCTGGTCCGTGATCCGCCTTATCAAGTCGTACTTGAGCTTTAGGTGACCCATCTGCACGTGTGACGACAAGCTATTTAAGTACGTTTCACGCATGCAATACAATCAGTTGTAAGTTCGCTTCGTCCTGCCACCTACGCTATGTGTCTTGTCTCGTTTTTGCACCTAAAAACTATTTAATTATGAACCAAAACCAACTAGCCCAACAGCAAGTGCTCTTAGATCAGAACTAAGCAGCACCGTTAGTCATCGGCAAGTGTTGGCCATGCGGTTGAACGCGCATCTCTGTTTAAAGTGGTAGGTGATGTTTAGCGCCTCTAAGGCGACTGAAAAGCAGGCTTCTATTTACACGGACAGGCAAGGCAAACATGCCGCTGAATGCTACCGCTTGAACAATGTCTACGTGAAATAGCTTGAGATCTAAGGGAGCATCTTGCTTAATATTAGCACCGTTCGGTAGTTGCTCTTGGCACATGTTACGTGGGTTCCCATGCATTTCTGTAGCTCAGCCTGCTGACTGAGATAATCCTGGGGACAGCCTTCCACACGTGACACGAGAGGCATCTGAGTGGAGGCTTCCCCCGCAATGCATTCACGTGCAATGTTGGCGAAACGAAGAAGGACTGAGCGTGTAATGAACAAAAAGGAATAATGTAACCAGTAACGTGAGGGCGAAGCACCACAGTCGTCAACGCTCCGTGAGGGCGAGACTAGAGTTGTCCTGCACTTGTGATCCCCTTGGAATGCGCGTCACCGTAGCACTTGGCGCGGTGGTCACACTCGCGGGATTCATGCGAGGGTCTGGAGGTGCCAGGCAAACGGAATACCTCGCCAACCTTGCATACTGCATGCAGGACTGCTTTCAGCTCTAACGCGTGCCCACTGGTACCAAAAACGCGAGGGTTGACTCGTGCCACGATTTCAGGGCGTACGTCACCGCGAGGTGGCTGCCTGACCCTTCTGACCAGATGTGTGGACAATGGAAATACCTATAAATGCACGACGTCGCCGATGAGATACGGGAGGGCCGCCCCTTTCCCGCGTCGCTGGGCGGCATGACCTGGAAGTGGTAGGGATATATGGCGCATCCCGACCAGCAGTACTGGGCGCTTTCATCCCTTTCCTAGGGGGCGCGCTGGTACTTTTCGTCATTACGAAATAGCTCAAGCGTATACTTGCACTTTCTACACTAGTTCCTCTTGAGGACGCGGAAAATTTGGGCCGATGCCGCCGCCTGGTTTCCATCGCAACACCCGAATGCTTCCTTGAACTCCGCAACGTGCCGCAGCACGGATTGACATTGTAGTGCTCAGGAATCCAGTGTATCCAGCGTGGTGTCCACAGATCGATAGTTTTGTAGTGAGTAGTAGAGGACGAACAGGATGGGCGTAGAGGAATATAGCAGGCCCTGTAGGCGAGAGTTGTGCCGCACATTCGGGTGGTGACTTAAGGCGGGGAAGCCGAGCTTCTCTGCGGCCGCTTGCTGCAGAAGGGCACCGCGGATTTTGGAAGTATACGGACACCGGGGCACGTATGTCAGCTGCTAATTTTGTCACGTCCTGCTCGAAGCCCGACAGCAGCTTGTCTAGACGTTGTGCCACCTTCTCACTAAGCGAGAGCGGAATACTCGACTATTAGATCTTCCTAGTGTTCCAGTCGTCTGGGCATCTGGGTCGTATGCGGGAGGAGCAGAGTTCAGTCCCCAGTGGAACCGAGAGCTCACCGGGGTTAGAATAGGCACAAGATTCTCCCCGGCCTGGTGCTCGGCTTAGTAATCCTCGCCAATGCAGGCCATTTCTCCCGCGTGGGTGTGTGCCTTGCCTACTGAGGTAGAGGTGAAAAATTCTTTGGAGGCGAAAGCCAGTGGGCAGTGGGCAGTTTGCTCACAGTCCATTTGTCAGGTTTTGATTACGTGACAAGGTCACGTGACTTAGGATGTAACGGACGGACAAGGTCACGTGACACCGCGAGGTCACGTGACAGAAGGGACGGTCAACGCGAGTATGAGCCATTAAAGGCTTTCGCCTTAATAGAGTACACGTAAACGTGAATAGCCACCTCTGCTTGCCGATTCTTGGCCGATCCCCCAGTGTGGGTATGTGCCATCTTTTGAATGGCTTACAACAACAACTGCTACTGAGGTCAAGAAGAAGGAGAATAAGAACTAGCGAAGAAGAAGAAATAGCTCGTAAAGCCCGTCTGAAGTCTCCCTTGACACTTCACAGAAATATTTTCTGAGCCGTTTCCTGCGATTTTTTGGCCCATGCACTTTGAAGGAGGTTAGTTTTGTCTGGGTCCCTGCCGACGCAGGTATTTATTCAAATTAGATGTCTGATTACTTAGCAAGGTCTACTCTTGACGGGTCAGTGGCACATCCCGACCCGAATTTCAGCCTACTGGCGATTTCCAGGTTTCAGCGGTTCCAACACATATCAGCCAGGTTACGTGATCCCTTACTAAATACTCCCCGATTATCAGCACTTAGCATATAATTGGAACGTCCGTTCGTGTAAAACCAGCCTGTGTGAGGTAACAATTACGCGGTTGCGCTGGAGGATTCCCAGTTTGAACTTATATTTAAGCAGGTGTGGGTTGACACCGACAAACCTATGTGACGCATGCGGGGAAGTTGAATCTGTAGGCCATTTTCTCTTCTACTGTCCACAGTTCGCACTTCAGAGAAAGATTTACGTGGGGGTCCGTCTCTCCAGGTTAGGGCTCCCGTTTTCTCTGCCAGCGTTATGGTCATTTGGTTCGAGCGGCAAAGGATTTGCATTGGGATCAATTTGTGGGATTCTCCATGATTACATAATTGCTACTGGTAGGTTTATTTGCTAATTATTTTAAAATTCTTCAAGCTCTTTTTTTTCACCAAAATGCAGTCTGGTATGCTACTTTAAATATTCCTCTCGTTTTTATTTATACATTTTTCAAAAGTCACGCTTGGTGGCAAAATTTTGTCGTAATTCTCGTATGGAAATTTCTTTGTTTATGCCACTGCACCTTAACCAATCCCCCCATGTGGGTATGTGCCATGTCTTAAGAGGACGAAGAAGAAGAAGCCCGTCGAAGCTATCCCCATTGTCCTGGAATTGAGTCTAGCCTCAGAGGACACCGGTCCAGCATAGTTTGTCGGCGCTTTTTGGGCTAACTGCTCGGCCTCTGGATACTACTGCACATCGGCACAGAGCAGTCCGCGCGGAGTTAGGTATCCGCGAGGAACCTTCAGACCGACTGAGGCCCACCCACAGCTTTTGATCCTAAGGCGATTCATGACTACCGACGGGTTCTCCAGCAGACCTCCATGTCCTCGTCGACCAGGCCCGCCTGTGGCTTGGTCGTCGAATGAAAGATCCGGTAGGAAAGGCGTCTAGTGGTCTTGGTAATTGCGATTTCCAGGTTTCGGTGATTAGCCCGGAGCAGAGAAGCAGTAACTGGTGTCTGCCGGGCTTCGAATTCAGTAATTACTCAAGTATGGTCAAGTAATTACTGTAGCGAATTTGAAGCAAGTGCCTTTCTAATCAACAGGCTCATTGGTAGTCAGATATTTCACGGGTAAATCATGTTAACTAAGCAAGACAACGCTTAGTGACGGAGCACACCGCAGGACAAGTGACACGCGTATAAGGCTCGCTGGGTGGTGTTTGCTTCACTGCGCTGATGTATTTCTAATTGTTTGGAGTTCACTCTGTACAGGTTACGAATGAGTTTAATGTCAGAAACTTAGTGCAACGCCACAATTGACTACACGCTTTGATTTGAAACACCAGAATATTAATGACAATGGTGTTGACATTAAATCAGGAACGCCAAACACGTTCACCTTGCGTTCGGACCAAGGCAACGTGTTGCGCGAAATTAAAAAAAAAAACCAGAAGTGTGGGCAGAGCCAACGCGTGGCGTCACATTCGAAAACGATGCGTGGCGCAACGTTTGGAAACTCAGAATGGGCAATTGATGGAACTTGATTAAGTAAGAGAATTAATTGTGGTATTTGGGAAATTGGGTGAATTTACATCAATGCTTAATCGAGTAAAAGTGAGGAGAATAAACAAGTGAAGCAAAGAGAGGCGAAGAGAAGAAAAGAGCGGAAAAGAGAAAGGGAGAGGCGTCAATGCTCTCGTATTCCTCCCACGCGGGTTACCGCAGTTACCTAAAACGTTTTTAGTGTCCTCTTGAAGCACAGTACATTGGTAAAATTCCTTACGTAAAGGAATATTTCTAACTTAAATGTGCATTTCGGTCGTCAGATGGTCTTAAAAATATATCGTTGAGAACAACGAGCTTTATTTAGGCGTGTACGGTTCCAAGAAGCTTCCATATGTGGTGCCAGTTGCTCTAGTGACAGAGTGAAGAACCCCGCAGAACCGTAGCTTTTATTGGGTGACCAACCTAATGCGATAAACCATCAACTGTCGCGTGTCAGTGACAGGGTGGGCGTGATCCCTGTCCAGTGTGCGGAACGCACTCAACGTTACAGACACGAAGAGGCGTCCACTTGCCCGATACACCGCAGCTCTCGCTCTCTAACCAGGTTCAGCAGTAGTGAAACCACAGCTATTTTTCCGGAAGTAGCCCTGTAAATCAAGCTCAGTTTTTCGCCCGTTCTCTTTGCTTGCAGGACAAGCACGCCACACTGCTCCAGGCGTCGGAACTGTACCCACGCCAAGATCTGCACGTGGGCCTGTCGTTCGAAATGGGGGGGGGGGTCTTGCTGTATCGGCTGCGAGATCGATGTGTGTTCGATGGCCCCGCCCCGGTGGCTCAGTGGTTAGGGCGCTCGACTACTGATCCGGAGTTCCCGGGTTCGAACCCGACCGCGGCGGCTGCGTTTTTATGGAGGAAAAACGCTAAGGCGCCCGTGTGCTGTGCGATATGTCAGTGCACGTTAAAGATCCCCAGGTGGTCGAAATTATTCCGGAGCCCTCCACTACGGACCTATTTGTTCCTATCTTCTTTCACTCCCTCCTTTATCCCTTCCCTTACGGCGCGGTTCAGGGGTCCAACGATATATGAGACAGATACTGCGCTATTTCCATTCCACCTAAAACCAATTATTATTATTATTATGTTCGATGTCAGTGCCCGTTAAAGAACCGCACGTGGCTGAAGTTTCCGGTGCCCTTCAGTACAGCGTCCCTCATAGCCTGAGTCACTTTGAGACGTTAAATCCTCACAAAACATTAAAGATGCACGATGATGAAGGCGACGAACTTTCAAGCAAAGCGCGAGAGACTGGCAGTTTCATACGCGAGATGTTCAGCTGCGGCAGTAACATAGTGGTCTGAAGCGCAGGCCAGCTGAACTGATCTGTTTGCGCCGCCCAGGGTTCGAGTCCCGTTCCCCTGGCTATGAAGCCTTTTATTTCTTTAGTTATTCCCCAGGTGTGACCCCGATCGCCTGACGACACCGGCTTTCCGCTGCAATTGAGGCTCTGATGCTAACGCATAAAATGGCGCATTCCTGGCTTACGAGGGTAGGCGGAGTTCACCTCTCAACCGGCCTGCCAGAAATGGCTGGTGGACCGGGCCCTACCTCAATCTCGCATTCGTGGACTATTAAATCAGTAGGAGACTACCCATGCGGCCTTTCATTCCTACTGTGCCATTCCTACTCTTCCTACTGTACATTAATGACATCGTTAATGTCATATCTCCCGGTGGGCAAATTAGGCTTTTTGCCGATGACTGTACTGTATAACGATATAACCTGTCCACATGACCAGATTCTCCTTGAAAGAGACCTAAACAGCATATGAAGTGGTGCAGTGAATGGGGGATGCTTCTCAACGCTGAAAAATCGGTATATCTTCGTGTCACTCGTAAAAAAAAAACCACTTCATTTTTCTTATACATAAGGTTCTTCTCGACTACGCGAGGCTATCAACTACTAATATTTGGGTGTTACCTTGACACCAACATTGTCGTGGAACACACATATAAATAATATTTGTTCTTCCACTTTCCGCAAGCTGTGCTTTTTTAGACACAAACTAAAAAACGCAACTACTTATTTGAAATTACTCTGTTACTTTCCATTTGTTCGACCAAAGCTCGAGTATGCATGTATTTCATGGGATCCTCACACTAAGTCAAATATCAGACACCTTGAACGATTACAAAGAAAGGCAGTGAGGTTTAAATTTAATAAATTCGCACGGACTCACTCTCCCTGCCAAATTATGGCAGACAATCCTATACTTACCCTTGAATCACGTCGAAAGGAGTTGATACTTGAACTCCTTTCCCTCCTTCTTAACAACAAACTTCAAATGAATAAATCACCTTATATAACTGCTGCATTAACGCGCCACACAAGATATCATCATCCTGACTCACTCACACCCTATTTTTCTCGAACTGATACGTTTAAATGTTCCTTTTTTCCTTCGACAGTATCGGACTGGAACCATGGTTTACTGGCTACAGTGTGACTAGTAATTGCATAAATGTGTACTTGTCTGTTCTTCTTGTGTTTCTTAATATTTGCATATATCCCAATGACCCTCTGTTGGATCCAAAGGGTCTGCAGTATGTAATTATTTAATAAATAAATAAATAAATAAATAAATAAATAAATAAATAAATAAATAAATAAGTTGTTTCCATGAAGCGATGAAGTCGTGATTGCTGTGACTCTGAATCAGTGCGAATGCACATTTTTAGAAAACTACAGCGGAACAGTGATTTGATGGCATTCGGGATAGGATAAGCAGAAATACTGCATAAGCTGATATCCTTTTCTGCAATGCATTTTTGAGGATTGACTGACTGACTAATAAACTTTATAGACTGGAATGGGGTCAAGGGTAGCGGTTAAGGAAGAGGTTGGTGAGGGAGTAGTGGTCAGCGTACCATGGTCCAGGAATGCCTTGGCCTCACCTGCGGCTCTGGCAGCTACCTTAGGGAAAAATACGCTCTACAGTATTTCATTTTCCGTTCCAGTCCCTCTGAAACAAGTATGCCTGCAGCCCAGAGCCGACGGCGAAGGCTTGAAGAACTGACAACTTTCGCCGGATGAGCCCCGTTCGCGAGCCGAGGAACGAGAGGCAGTTGGCATCGGTGCGATTGTTGCCTTGACGACCGCCGAGAAAGAAAAGAACCTAGAGCAAACAGAGATAAGAGTGCGCATTCCGGGGGCGAGAAAGGCCAGGTTCCTTAACATTGCCGAGCTGCGAGCGGACGCGTGGAGCGATGCCTCCTGAAAGTCGGCAGTACACCCTGGTCGGTTTCGCCGTGGAGCTGGACTGGAGGCCCCTGAGCTTCGTGAAGCCCATTCCGGCGCACAGAGTATGCGGCGTCTGTGGACTGGTGCGGAGGAGAACCGCCTTTCTTCCATGCACGCACACCCTGTGCCAGTCCTGCTACGAGCAGTGCGCCCAGGATGGAGCCCGTGTCTGTCCACTGGACGGCCACCGGTGGGACGAGGAAGACGTCGAACTGAGGGAGTTCCCTGTCGAGGAGCTGCTTAAAAGAAAGGTGAGCACTAAAGGAAAAAATGGCTCTGTCTTTTGTCTAACTGTGCTCCTGATGCACACCGTTGTTTAAAGTGCCCTAAATCACCGCTATGAGTATGCTGGCGTTATTTTGCAGAGGCATATACGCAAATCATGAATGCAGCTTGGTTTCTAGTGCGCTATCACTTACGGTGACCATTGCGCGCACTTAACTATTTTGTATTTTTATATTTGTCAGTCTCAAGCCTGCTTTCTGGCTGGTGAGGAGCCTACCCGCCGTGTTGTGGGCCAAGTGCTCTGTTGTGTGTATACATGCAACTTGCCCACCGTGTTATGCGGCAGTTCAATTAATCGCGAGAGGCTACTAGGGAAGAGCAACCTGGGTCACAACCCAATCAACCCAAGTCCCACAGGTGGCAGCGCCCGCCATTAAAGAGCAGTGGCGCATCACTTGACCGCAGCACCACTTAGCCAGGAGTGGCATCTTTACTTCCAGGGATCTACGAATGTAAAAGAGAGAATGGCGTATTCCGCATATGTGGACATTAACCCAATATCGCAATTCGAACAACTCACAACCCTGAACGCTGGGTCTGAACATTGGAACCGAAGTGAAAACCGAAGTGCTAGCGCACCTAATTCGCATCAGGCCTACCTGCGCAAATCCACTTTCATTTTTATCGTGCTTTCTTCATGTCTTAGAAAGCTATACTGTGGTAAGAAGGGAGCGGCCGATGTCACGAACCCCACCTGAGCGCGCTCTTCGAGCTCTTTAGAGAACTCCAGGAATGTGCACGGAGCCGATCACACTTCTCTACGTTGCTCCGAACAGAGCGTGCGACGCCTGGCGGAAGTCAGCAGGTACCAGACCGATGGGTCAAGAGTACCACCAGCGCGGACGCTGCGCCATTGGCGAACAACGAAGATACAGGCCTGCGTAAATTGCGGGTCGCGAGCACCGCCTCTGTGTCGGTGAAAGAGCACCAAGCCGCGAACGGGCATCACGAAGCACGCACGCGTGTCATTGGCGTTATCGCATCACGCGAGGCCGCGGCGCACCGCGATCGGTGACACGTTCGCCGCTCAGTCACCGGTGCTCTTTCTATGGTGCAGGCCTGTGCCTCGTTCGGCCGCGAATGCCGCAGCCGATCTAGAACCCGGTGACTGCCGCCAGGTGTCGCCGGCGCGGTTAGAAACGCCCGTCGGACTATGCCAGGCATGTGTGATCGACGCAGTAGAAATGCAAGGCGTAATTTCGCTATATGCTGGCTGATGAGATTTGGTACTTTCTACCTGCGTTTTATGTTGTGAAAATTACTAGAGGGTTCTTGCATAGCTGCCGCCCTCACCATTCAAACTCTTTACACGTTACAATTGACGTAATACAGGTCGTTCTGTATCCGCTTCATTGTACGAGGTTGGCGGTGGGGAACAATCTGTGGAGTAGTTTTTACATAGCATAAATACTGCCAAAAGTAGGTTGCACAGCCATAGTTCAGTTGCTAGAGCGGAGACCGCGGGTTGACATCTACTGGAGGCAAAGTCTTTTTCACTTGATAATCAGTTAATGTTGAGGCATGGCGAGGTTACACAATTGATTGAGTATTGAGCACACACTGCAGATTAAAAAAAATCTTCTATGCTTTCATTGGTTCGGAGAGTGTTGGCTTCCTGTGAAATGCCTGAGAAAAGTAATACTACTTTTGATGCCGTGACTTAATGAATTTTTGTAGCAAACCAACTGATTTTTCTTAATACTTAGCGGTAAGATTTAATGTACTGTGAGTATATTTGAAGCTGCAACCTTTATCCTAACGGGAAGTATCAACTCAGAATCCAGGATAACGTTACCTGGTGCAATACACTGTACAATCGTACTGAAACTTTCAGTAGCTCCGTAAAAACGGCACTTGGAGCCATTTGTAAGTCCAAAAGATATACAAACCCACACATTGCTGTGAGCCTACTAATAAAATTTTTCCACTCGAGAGCAGCACTACTCGTATATTCGTTAGCGCTCCTGACATCTGCTAATGCTATTTTCTCTGAAGAACCGTGTAGTATGAAGCAAAATTAACTGAGACTTTGCATTCCGCCCAAGCGTTCTCTAGTTGAAGAGCCATAGCTTGGCTGCATGAATACGTCTGAGAAGCGGCTCTTGACAGCTGTCTCAAACTGTAGCGCTACAGCGGATACAGGCTTACATCCTCCATTGGGGAGATGAAATGACTTCGTTGCAGGCATCCGGCGAAGTATTTTCGTCTGCTGAATATCACTGCGAGAATGAATTGCTTTCAATACAAGGAGCGGTTCAAGGACAAACTGCTGCACCGTTTTCGACCGATCGATCTACAACAGAACGGGGCTAGATCGTGTCTCGTTCGCGCGTCCTCAACGCTCGTGCAGCTGCAGAAATCCGAGGGTGGTGAAACTGCGTGGGCGTGATCGTTGTCCATCATGCCTTTAAAATTGGGAAATCACTGCATTCCGTCCCCTGTCCTGTGTGTGTGTGTGTGCATTTCTCGCAGAACTACCATATCTGAAAAAAATTTGGTGAGGTTTAACTCCTCTATACGCAGTTATACAGAGCGAAAGGTCAGTAATTCCGTTGCTTGGGGAGTCTAGCTTCTCGCTGCTCCTCGGTTTCAGCGGCTCGATTAGATCGTGTCCTCTGCAGTGCACCTTCTCAGTGAGTTCTATCGATTGGAAGATCGGAGGCGGCTTAACAGCTACGCCGAAGATTTGGCACACTCGCTCCGGCGCGCGCCTCACCCATGCTGGAACTGGAGGAGAAACGGCCGACGTAGCAACTGTTGCACGCTGTCCTAGTCACTCGGTATCGCAAAGGCGACGCCGGGTAGCGCGCGCAGCTGCACCTGTCCCAGCCTGCCTTCTCGCAATCACGTGGTATCGGCGGCGGAGCCTGCGAGCGAGCGCAGGTGCGCCGCTACTTGGCGAGTCACGTGGTTTGCCGGCGCCTCAAGTTCAAACGCGCATCAAGATGCATCTTGGGAGACGTACTATTAGAGCTTTCACTCTGAAAGCTTTTATATCCCCCCGCCCTGTGCGCTCAGCAGCCGAACAACAGCCTAGGTTCTGGCAGTCTTGATGTCTTCAGTAGCAGAAGAGGGTTCCTGAGCAGTTGTTTCCTGCTCCGCTTGATTACGGTATACACGGCATTGGAGTTACTACGTGAGGTTCCACATCCGTCGTTATTATTCAGGCTGCCGTTGCTGAACACTCCCAGTGGATCAAAACGACAGAATCGGGCGCGAAATACGGGGAATTCTTCAGTCGTTTTGTGGTAAGGACATATTTTCTCACAGTACCCAATTTTTTTATGTAGACATTTACTGTAGTCCTGTCGCTGCAACAAGTCTGAGTGCAATACTCCTGAAATTTTTGTTTTTGCTACAAATATTTCTGCTCTTGATATAAGTTCATGGCAAAAAAGACTGCAAAGAATCTGTTGGAATGGGAGAAAATTTCTATTGGATTTTCCTACTGGGAGTATAGGCTAAATGCAACACAAATACATTCGAACGTAAGAGGTGAGGCAGCCGCCGCTGTAGCTCGTCTGGTATGCAGCACAAAACGCGACATGCGCACGTCGTCTGTTCAGCGTTCACCGGAGGCATACGGTTGTTGTCTCTTCCCCTTTCTGTTAAATTATGTAATCTTGTAATGTACAACAGTGATCTACACCGTTATTGAACAAAATGCCACTGCGAGTTTGCTAACTCATTAATACGTTAACAAACGCAACTGATGTTCTTGGGATATGTGGTACATCGCGAACGCCTCGCGCAAGGTGTCCGGGCACCCCTTCGGCAATGGTCTTAAATCGCACTTAATCCAAAAGCTATCGCACACCAAGAAGGTGCTCTGGAAAATGTTGCCGCAGAACTGCCATCCAAAGTTCTCTGGCGCCCTTGCTCTTGTCGATGCGAGCCCAGCGCTTTGCCTCAGCGACTCGTACAGCGGGTCTTCGTAGATGACGCGCTTGTGGATCGGCAGGCTCCTAAGTTAGGAACTTGCCGCGCTGTCGTTGCGCCTTTGTTGTGGCAGCTTGTACATCGGGATCCTGCCACCGGCGTGGTTGCGCCTCTGCCTGAATTTTGTTCTGGCTGCTGTCGCGTACCCGCCGCGGTGGCTCAGTGGTTTGGGCGCTCATGTACTAGGCTGGAGTACCCGGTTCCGAACCCGACCGCGGCGGCCTCCTTGCGACGGAAGCGAAACGTAAAAAGGCGCCCGTGTACTGTGGGATGTCAGTGTACAGTAAAGATCCCCAGGTGGTCGAAATCATTGCGGAGCCCTCCACTACGGCACCTCTTTGTTTCTTCTCTTAGTTCCTTCATCCCTTCACTTACCGAGCGGTTCAGATGTCCGCCGATACGTGAGACAGACGCTGCGCCATTTCTTTTCGCCAGAAGCCAATTTTCAATATTGAATGTTTTCCCCACCCATAGCACGCACGCCTGGAAGACAGGGAGTTGCGCGTCCGCGGTTGAGGCTGGCCGGCATTCTTTTGACTGGCAACAGTGAGTTATCATCCGCCGGAGTGAAGTGCACTGTTGCATCCACTCCTCCGCGTATTGTTCATGTGGCTGCTGCGGGAACATCTGCACGATGCGCAATCGGATTTCTCCTCACGCGCGGTGACTTCTCTGAGGAGGTCGTATGTGCGGCTGTGGTCACGTGATGGGCTTGAAGGAGTGACTATGCCATGCGTGCTTCAAGGAGTCATTAAGAGTCGAGTTGCAGAATATGCCCTCTAAAGCTTCTCCTGCTTGAAAAGCAAGTTTTGCTACTTTACTATATATTTTAATAACCATTCTTTCGGGACTTTTAAATAAATGACGCAGACGTACCGGCCGTACCAGTCCGCATTCACCAAAACACTCGGCTATGAAAAACGTGACAGTAATTTGCAATAACAGTACAGCAGAGTTCCGAGCTTCTCGAGATTTGAGCGTGGCTGTAAATGCGGTGTGTGCTTTATCACTTGCAGGTCCATTGCTGGAACAAGGAAAGTAACTGCGGGGAAGTGCTGCCTGCATCCGAGATCGCCCAGCACTTCCACCGAGAATGCAGATACCACTCCATCAGCTGCCCCAAATGCTCGGCCGCTGTTCTTTGCAGCAACGCCTGTAAGCATTTTAGGTCGGAGTGCTGCACCTCTGCGTCGCCTCCTGGATTCGAGCGCGAAGGGGAAGCCAACTGCAGGGAAGATGCAGCTCTCCTGGCATCGCTCACGCGAAGCTTCGAAGGACGGGCGGATGAAATTAGAGCGCTTCTTGAGCGGCTTGTCGTTGGAAGCGGCGCAAACAGTGACCGACTCAGTGAAGTTTCTCACGGAGTCAACAACTGCCAAGATGCACTGCGAGAACTGCGGAGCGGCATCAACGCTCTGAAGAACACCACGGGACAAGAAGTGGCCCAGGAAAGGTCAGAACAAAGGGACATTCTGAAAAAATGCCTCGATGAAATAACGGCGCTCAGGAAGGATATGAACGAACATTCGGCTGCCCACAGCGAGAGTATGCAAATTATTTCGAACGGCATGCATAGACTGGACAAAGAAGTGAAAGAGGAGTTTGCAAAAGCTGCGAGGGAGAACCGTGAAAAATTTTCCCAGACTGCAGGTGGTATAAAGGAGGCCAAGGAAGAAGTTAAAGGAATAAGGAAGACAGCGGACTGCAGAGACGAAGTTTTGAGAGACACTTCAAGGCAAGTGACGCGCTGCGAATTTTTCGTGAAAAACTTTGAATCCCTCCGAGAAGAAGCTCTCAAGGATGGGTGGTCTCGGTACGAAGCCGATAAAGTATACCTATGCGGCTACTATGTGTTACCTGGAGTCGTAGTTGAAAAAGATGAAAGGGGAAAATTGGCGCTCACAGCGTGGTTCTATTTGCTCAAGGGTGCCATTGACGACGCCCTTCAGTGGCCGTTCAAGCAAACATTAAGCTTGGCCGTTGTGCACCCAAATGGAGGTGCGGAACGGGAGCTCAGAGAGTACATCCATGGCAATGATGCTGCTTGTCAAAAGCCGGGAGCGTCAGGCAATTATGTAGGACTTGGTACCGGAACCTCGCTTTGCCTCGATGATGTGATCAGTGACGGCTACGTGAAAGATGACCAGATTAGGGTGAAGTTCGAGCTGCTGCCGTGATTACCCCGGAACGAGAAGAGGGGTGAAGATAGCTTCATCTCATTTAATCCCGTCAGCGTGAAGCACTTTCTCTTAAGCGCCAGATTTCACAACGTGACCAATAAAGAACGCTTCTCGTTCATTACTCCCTTCAACTTGCCTCTCCTCGTGTTTCTTGCTTAGAACTGAAATACATATACCGTGTCTCCTAGCTAACTTGGGCCAAGGGTTAAAACATAAATTAGTAGAGACAGGCGAGTGAAACCATTTGCATATTGGTGAAAGCCATCTTGGGCATTACAGACAATTTTTGTTTCGCAATTAATTTCAGTGTATTTATCTAAATCAAAAAAAAAATATTGGCTTCGGACAACAAATTGCATTTGAAAAGTTGTCGAGCACTTTCAGAAATTCTCATTCCATCCTTTACGATAAAGAAACCCTCATGCATGTCTTTTTCCCAGCTACAAAGAACGCCCGCGAAATACAAAAATGAACCATTTGAATAAAGCATTCGCGCGCCAGAATCGTGCCCCTTTCGAACGTGGTTTGAGCAAACTAAGTCAACTCCAGCCTTGACTCGACGGCCCGCACCAGCGGCAGGCCGATATGTTGTTGCTGCAACTCGCGGGTTAGAGGATAGACGAGAACTAGGTGTGGGTTTCCTCATTAATAAGGATATAGCTGGCAACGTAGAGGAGTTCGACAGTATTAACGAGAGGGTAGCAGCTATAGTAATTAGGCTGAATATGAGGTAAAAGCTGAAAGTGGTGCAGGCCTACGCACCCACATCCAGCCATGATGACCAGACCGTTGAAAGCTTCTATGAGGACGTAGAATCAGCAATGAATAAAGCAAAATCGCAGTACACTGTACTGATGGGCGACTTTAATGCGAAGGTGGGCAAGAAGCAGGCAGACGACCACGCGGTAGGTGACTATGGGATAGGCTCTAGAAATAGCAGGGGAGAGCTATTAGTCGAATTCGCGGATAGAAATAATTTACGGATCATGAATACCTTCTTCCGCAAACGAGAAAACAGGAAGTGGACCTGGAAGAGCCCCAATGGTGAGCTTAAAAATGAAATCGACTTCATACTATGCGCTAAACCTGGCATCATTCAGGATGTGGCCGTCCTCGGAAGGGTGCGTTGCAGCGACCATAGAATGGTAAGGTCTAGAATTAGCTTAGACTTGAAGAGGGAACGGAAGAAGCTAGCGAAGAAGAAGACCATTAACGAGTTAGCCGTAAGAGGGAAAGCACAGGAGTTTAGGATAGCGCTGCAAAACAGATATTCGGCTTTAACTGAGGAAGATGATATTGATGTTCATTCAATGCACGATAACCTGACATCAATAATTACGGAGTGCGCAGTAGAAGTAGGCGGTAGGACAGTTCGAAAAGATACCGGGAAGCTATCTCAGGTGACGAAAGATCTGATTAAGAAGCGCCAAAACATGAAGGCATCTAACACTACCGACAGAATAGAACTAACGGAGTTATCAAAGTTAATAAATAAGCGCAAGGTAGCCGACATAAGGAAGTTTAATATGGATAGAATCGAGCATGCTATAAAGAACGGAGGTAGCCTAAAAACAGTGAAGAGGAAACTAGGCATAGGTAAAAACCAGATGTATGCATTAAGAGACAAGCAGGGCAATGTCATTAGCAATATGGATAAGATAGTTAACGTAGCCGAAGAGTTCTACACAGACCTGTACAGTAGTCAATGTAATCAGAGCGCTAATGAGAAACACAGCAGTGCACAGCAATGCGTCATCCCACCAGTAACGAAAGATGAAGTAAAGAAAGCCTTAGAAGCAATGAAAAGGGGGAAAGCAGCTGGGGAGGATCAGGTAACAGCAGATCTGTTGAAGGATGGAGGGGACATCGTGCTAGAAAAACTAGCCACCCTGTATACGCAATGCCTTATGACCTCAACTGTACCAGAAGCTTGGAAGAATGCAAACATTATCTTAATTCATAAGAAGGGAGACGCCAAGGACTTGAAAAATTACAGGCCGATCAGCTTACTATCCGTTGCCTACAAAGTATTTACTAAGGTAATCGCTAATAGAGTCAGGGCAACGTTAGACTTTATTCAACCAAATGATCAGGAAGCTTTCGTAAAGGATATTCCACAATAGATCATATTCACACTATCAATCAGGTGATAGAGAAATGCGCAGAATATAACCAACCTCTATATATAGCTTTCATTGATTACGAGAAAGCATTCGACTCAGTGGAAACCTCAGCAGTTATACAGGCATTGCGTAATCAGGGGGTAGAAGAGCCTTATGTCAAAATACTGGAAGATATATATAGCAACTGCACAGCTACTATAGTCCTCCATAAAGTAAGCAATAAAATTCCAATAAGGAAGGGCGTCAGGCAAGGAGACACGATCTCGCCAATGCTGTTCACCGCATGTTTGCAGGAGGTATTTCGAAGCCTGAATTGGGAACAGTTGGGAATAAGAATAAATGGAGAAAACCTAAATAATCTGCGATTTGGTGATGACATTGCCTTGCTGAGTCACTCAGGAGGTGAACTGCAAATCATGATCAACGAGATAGACAGGCAGAGCAGATCGATGGGTCTAAAAATTAACATGCAGAAAACCAAGGTAATGTTCAACAGCCTAGCAAGGGAACAACAGTTCACAATTGGCAGCGAGAGCCTAGAAATTGTGCCGGAATACGTCTACTTAGGGCAGGTAGTGACAGCTGATCGAGATCATGAGAGGGAGATAACTAGAAGGATAAGAATGGGCTGGAGCGCATATGGCAAATTCTCGCAGATCATGAGTGGCAGTTTACCAATTTCCCTCAAGAGGAAAGTGTACAACAGCATAATCTTACCGGTACTCACCTACGGGGCAGAAACGTGGAGGCTAACGAAAAGAGTTCAGCTTAGGTTAAGGACAACGCAGCGAGCCATGGAAAGAAAAATGATAGGTGTAACGTTAAGAGATCGGAAGCGGGCAGAGTGGGTGAGGGAACAAACACGGGTTAATGACATCCTAGTCGAAATCAAGAGAAAGAAATGGGCTTGGGCAGGGCATGTAATGCGAAGGCAAGATAACCGCTGGTCCTTAAGGGTAACGGAGTGGGTTCCAAGAGAAAGTAAGCGTAGCAGGGGGCGGCAGAAGGTTAGGTGGGCGGATGAGATTAAGAAGTTTGCAGGCAAAGGGTGGATGCAGCTGGCAAAGGATAGGGTTAATTGGAGAGACATGGGAGAGGCCTTTGCCCTGCAGTGGGTGTAGTAAGGCTGATTATGATGATGATGATGATGATGACTTTTGAGAGGAGCATGACCGTGGCACGCAAATGCGTTAGCCACTTGGTTTATTTTTGTATTCCAATTCTAGAGACCCGTGTACTATGTGGTGTCAGTGCACGTTAAATGACGCAAGGTGGTCACAATTTCCGGAGGTCTTCACTACGACGCCCCACATAGCGCGAGTCGCTTTGGGACGTGAAACACCCATAAACCAATCTATTTTTGTATTTCGCAGGCTTATGCTTGAATTACCCGCAGAGGCCGTGTGGTAGTGACGTCACATACCTCTCGAACAGCCCTGATTTTCTCGACACTGCAACGACAAATACGACTCCGGGTTCTCCGCTTAACGGGACCATTCACCCTATCGTTTTAAAATAGGCGCTAGAGCAATTAGTCTTCTGTTATTGTCCGGCTGAAATAAATATTAATGCACCGCAGAGGCAACCACGAAGGCTGCATCACTTCCGCCAGAAAAGCAGCGTTCGCGAGGCGAGGAACGAGAGGCAGACGCTGTGTCATCGCGATTGTTGTTTTGACGACTGCCAAGAGGAAAAAAAAACAAAGAGCAGATAAAGAGCGTCAAGACAATCTTTGGATTTAATGGCCATGCACATTTTGTAGATTTTAATCAATTGATAGTCTATATGCTATTAAGGGAGGGGTAGGCTAAATAATAGTATACTCTCACCGTCATAGAGCGTCTTCTTCTTCTTCACTGAGGTGAGGTAAAGAAGAAGAAGAAGGGCGCATTTCCGGAGGAGCGATACTTCCTTTCCTTTCCGGCTTGACCGGTCATCACGAGGGGGAGGGTTGTTAGTGCTCATATCTACAAAGTTTTGCCACAGGGCATGCCTTTCTTTCCAATATGTGGACAATGAATGTGAAATCCTTGCGGTTGACCTCAGTGTCCCAGGTCACCAGCCCTTTACGGTAGCTAATGCATATTTCCCGTCAGGTGTGCATGACACTGTGCCCCTTGACTCACTCATGTCTAGTAGCCGATCTCAGGTTCTATTACTTGGAGATTTCAGTTCGCACCATGTGGCGTGGGGGTTTAAAACAGACAGCTTTGGTTCTAGACTATTTGATTGGGCTTCTGGCAACAACTTGATCTGCAACAATTCCGGATTGCCTACGTTTGTTCGCAGTCAATGTCGCTCTGCCTTGGATTTAACTTTTCCCTCCCCAGGAGTCTGTTATGTCTTGGGCGCCTGTTGACAATGCAACAAACAGTGATCATCTACCGATGAGTTTCAAGTTTGCGCGTAAATTAACTCTTCCTGAGCGACATCAGCGCACCCAATAAATCACAGTTGCTTTAAAGACACGCTAAAATCAGCCCTCCAAATCACTACAGAAACTTGCGTTCCGACAAGTGCCGAAAGCAAGGCTGCACATCTATGTTCAGTATTGGACCATGCAAGGCAAAAGTCTGAATTTTTGGTTACGAGAACCAAGATTGCAATCGCGAACCATTGGTGGAATGCTGAGTGCACGCGTGCATATAGACGACGGAAAGCATCTTGGAAGAAACTTCTCATCAATCAATGCCCAAAAAAGTGGCTGGATTATAAGTATGTTGCAGCAACATTTAAGCGAACTGTCGCCCGTGCAAAGGAGGAGTATAATACAAATCATTACGATTTTCTTTCACAGTCAGGAAATAAACGAGCTTTGTTTAACTTCATGAGGCGCAACAAGGTGATTCCACCGGCTGCCAACATTGAATCCCTCGTTCAGTCCCCTGCTGACATCGCAAAGGCCTTACAGGATATTGCGTGTGGCTTAGAGCTTCGCTTTACATCTGCCTTACCTTCTCCTACTATATTTACATGCACCTCAAGTGATTTCACTGAGGTCTCTATGCCTGAGCTGTCGCAAATTGTTCTGCGCTTATCCCCGGCGGCTCCTGGCCCCGATAAGGTCACTTCATCTATGATCAAAATTTTGTTCAATGAATCTCCTGCAGACCTGTTGGCTCTAGTTTACCATTCTATTAAAGGTCCTTGGATACCGCATGAGTGGCGTCTTGCTGAAATAGTTCCACTGCTTAAAAAGCAAGGGGAGGGCTTAACTTTAGACAATATACGGCCTGTTTCGTTAACATCGGACCTAGTGAAATTGGTGGAAAGGGTCCTTCTCAGCCGTGCCATGTCATTCATTTCAGAAAATGCTATATTGAATCCATGTCAAATTGGTTTCAGGCCGGGTTGTTCAATTTGGTGTGCTCATACTGACCTAGAGAGTCGTATTAAATTAGCTCGCAATAGAAAAAAAGTTTGCTGCGCTTGTCACCTTGGATGTCAGTAAAGCATACGACAGCGTGGAGCACTCGACTCTATTACTGAGATTACAGGAACTGAACTTCCCATGTTATTTTGTAGCCTGGATTTCTGCTTTTTTGGAAAATAGAGAATTTTACTGCTGCCAAAATGGTGTTTCCTCAAGGAGATTTCCACAGAGAAGAGGTGTACCGCAAGGACCAGTACTTTCACCTGTTCTTTTAACATTTTTTTAAGCTCAATTCCATGCATTCAAAATGTGAGCACTTATGTGTACGCCGACGATATTTCATTTTTTTGCAACAGCAGGTGACATTCACACTCTTTAACGAACCCTGCAAACTTACCTCAATGTTCTTGACAACTGGTTAGGAAGAATTCATCTGTCCCCTAATGTGAAGAAATGCGCATTGTTAGTATTTCCAGTTTCTGTTCCTATAAATATCTGCCTGGTCTATAGAAATAACATAATACCTCAAGTTCAGACGGTGAATTATCTCGGAGTAATATACGACTCTACTCTTTCCTGGCGGCCACACATTCAGCAACTTTCTGCAAAAGGAGTTGGGGCCATTGGTATCCTGCGTAGGCTTTGTAGTGCTAGCTCAGTCATGAGAAGGCATACACTTCTGATGATTTATAAAATGTACGTCCACCCAATTTTGGAGTTCGGGTGTGTTTTATTCTCGGAAGCTCCTGCCTATAAACTTCGCCCTCTTGTGCTGTTGGAGCGTGAGGCGTTGCGCCTTTGTCTTGGGCTTTCAAAATATGTCGCCAATGCTGTTCTGCACCTTGAGGCGCGAATGCCATCGTTATCACCTAGGTTTCGCCTTTTAACAGTTCAAACATTTTTAAAATTGTGCGACTCACCTCTTCACGCTTCCAGTATAATATTTCTTAGTCAACCTTCCGCCTTTTTTAGTGCTGCCTGGCCTCGTTTTCCTACCCAGCAGATATTTTACGTGCAGTCCTTCCTTGATCCCATAAATATTCATTTCACAGATGTCCGCCAATTGTATAACAACTCATCATGTGTCCAGATTGAATTCGATGACATTTTCCCATCGAATGCAAAGTTGCAGCCTTTCCCGCTTCTTCAGGGTCTGTTGCAGGACCACCTAAGGTCCTTTCCCTCTCATGTTCTTATTGCTACCGATGCCTCGCAGGATCGCGAGAAGGCAGGTGTGGGAATTTTTTCGCCTTCACTGCATTGGTCTTTTTCTCTCCGTCTTCCTGACTTCACTCCCATTTTTCTGGCTGAATTATTAGCAGTAATCTTAGCCTTACAAAAATTAGAAACTACCGTTTCTCAGGTTGTGGTTATGACAGACTCTCTGTCCACTTGCTCTTTCTTATCCTCACCCACTGAGTCTCGGGCATTACGCCCCTTTAAGTTCCTGATTGCGCTCCATCTAAATTCGGTAAGGTTGCTTTGGGTACCAGGTCACATGGGTTTTCACTTAAATGAGGTTGCAGATTCCTTAGCTAGAGCCTCTCTCTGCGGCCCAATTGTTGCTGTCCTACCAACGTGTGCATATACAGCTGCGGTGAGGTTTCGCAGCTGCACAATATTTCAGGAATTTGCTGCCTCGACTCTTACATCATCTCCCGAATATCAGCATCTTCTGCATCCTTGGAGTAGCAAAGCCTGGCGCTCACGCAGACTAGAGGTCTCTTTCACGCGCTTGCGTTGCCGGGTTCCACTTCTAAATTTCTACCTTCACAGATCTGGCCTGGCGGCTTCCCCACTGTGCCCTTTTTGTGCCGAACCTGAGACAATAGATCATTTCCTGCGGTTCTGCCGCCGCTTCTCTCATTTGAGGAAGCTTCTTTTGCAAATTCCATTTCATCAACTGGGCTTGCCTGTGTCTTCCGCGGTTGTTCTTTCAATAGGCGCCTCTTTGCTTGGACGAAGCGACAGGGGTGTGCGCTCTGCTGTGCAAAATTTTCTTCAAGAAACGCAGCGACTCCCATTCTAATTTCTTTTTCCCGCTCTCAGTCAGCACGACATTGCAACATTACAGGCATTGTATACTATTATGCACATTAAGCCATTGTTCCGTCTTCGACCTCCAAGTTAACAGGACCCCTGCCCTTCCGTCTTCCAATCTATCAGGCTACATCCTTTTACCACTACTTTTCCCGTCAAAACTTTCCTGTATCCAGCAATTAACCGCCCGTGTCTTTGCCACTCCCCCGTAGTGGGTATGCGCCAGCAACGTCTGAGGCCTTCCTTCCTTACTTCCTACAGCCACTTCGTGCGCACCGCTGAGCTGCGAGCGGACGCGCAGAGCGATGCCTCCTGAAAGTCGGCAGTACACCCTGGTCGGTTTCGCCGTGGAGCTGGACTGGAGGCCCCTGAGCTTCGTGAAGCCCATTCCGGCGTACAGAGTATGCTGCGTCTGTGGACTGGTGCGGAGGAGAACCGCCTTTCTTCAGTGCACGCACACCCTGTGCCAGTCCTGCTACGAGCAGTGCGCCCAGGACGGAGCCCGTGTCTGTCCCCTGGACGGCCACCGGTGTGACGAGGAAGACGTCGAACTGAACGACTGCCCTGTCGAGGAGCTGCTTAAAAGAAAGGTAAGCGCGAAAGGAGAAATGGCTCTATCCTTTGTCTAACTGTGCTCCTGATGCACACACATTTTTAGAGTGCCCTGAATCACCCCTATTAGTATGCTGGCGTTATTTACGAGAAGCCTAGAGATATCATGCGTGCAGTTGCGTTTTTATCGTACTTTATTCCTCGTGTCTCAAAAAGCTGCAGAGTCCTTGTAGAAGAAAGCAACAAAGGTCCGAAAAGCTAGCTGGAGCGCTATGTTCGAGCGCTTTAAAGAAGTACGTAGGAATCTGTGCAAATTCAATGCGTAATCTCGCTCTATGTTTGGTCCAGAGACTCGCGACATTCAGCCTGTATTTTAGGTTGTGAAAATTACTAGAGGGTTCTGGTCAGCTGCCGCCCCCACAGTTCAAACTTCTTCTACGTGGCACTTGGGGCAATACAGGACCTTCTCCCTACGCCGCTATGGACGACGGTGTCGCCTGTGAAGACACTCAGCGGTGGGTTGCACGCAGCACAAATGATTTTGAAAACAGTTTGGACAGCCGCTGCCATAGCGAAGTTGGTAGAGCAGAGGTGGTTTGTTTGGGTACCACTCTCAGCATGTGGTTATAAAAAGAATTTGAATCATTTTGTAACTTCTAGAATTGTTTAAATACATTTTTTGGAGAGTTTTTGTCACGTAAATACAGATTTGTGTTCGTTTTAAATTTTTTGTTTTTCTATTTTGTCCGCAATATTTAAAACGAGTATTCCTGGTGAAAAAAATCTTATTAGGAAGCGCATTTCATTTCAGCCGTTGCTATGCGTTTTGTATATTTCTACGTATCCTGGCGCTCTTTGGCCACAGATGCCTTTGTGCCATAAAAATTCATAGTCATCTTCGTCACATGGATAATAATCTAACAGCCTAGTAGAAGCAAAGACAACCGCATGTCTCCGGTGGGGACCGAGCCCACGGCCTGAAAGCGTCGCGTACGGTGTTCTGCCGGCTAAGCTACGGCAGCGGCTGTCTAATCATCTGCGTTCGAAGCTTTTTCAGTCGCGTGCAGCCTATTCATAAGCTTTCACCAGCTGTCTGTTTTCAATGACTATTTGCTTCTTTCGTGCATATATTCAACAAGCTTTTTAGTTCCTTATCGCTGTGTGCTTAACAAACTAGACATGGTCTCAGTTCTGGCAGCCTTTATGTCAACTGTAGCACAAGAGGCTTCTCTCACAGCTTACCACACACCGATTAGACACATTATACCGGTCATTTGAGGCATTTAATCTGGTTCCACGTCCGCTGTCATTGTCGAGGCTGCGGTGAGGCTACATGCAAAGCAGACGCACTTGAACGTAAAAGGCGTAACTCATGTGTTAGAGCACCACGCGCTATACGCGGAATCCGTGGGTTCGGAATACACTGTGGTTGTCGTTTCTTCTCCTTTCTGTTCAACTACGTAATCTTCTAATGTCCAGTAGTGATCGACACCGTTGTTGAATAATATGCCTCGGCAATTATGCGTTCTCAGTAACGCGTTTAACCAATGCAGCTGATGTTGGGAGAAGTCCTCTGGCGCCGAACGCCTCCCGCAAAGTGTCCTTGAACCCCTCCGCCATTGGACTTAAGTCCCGTTGGAACCACAGGCGATCACACATTAGTGCATATGTCCGAAAACGTTGGCAGGGAACCACAGTTTAAATATCTTCGTGGCACCCTCACTCTCGGCGATGTGAGTCCAGCGCTTGGCTTCGGCGGCGGCTCCTACAGCACGGTCTTGCCTTCGTAGATGGCGCGCTTGTGGGTCGTATACGGAGGGATCTTCTCTGCGTCGTCGCTTTTCCTTCGCCTCGGAGGCTCGCGCGAGAGGATCTCCTTGGCGCCTTCGTTGCGCCTCTGCTCGAACGGTGTGGATGGGCAGATGGTGTGTGCATCCACCGGCCTGAGATGCATGGTTGCTTTTACTCCTCCGCGTGCTGTTCACGTAGCGGCTGCGCGATCACCTCCGCGGAGCGGGTTCGTATGGCTGCCACCTCGCGGTGACGTCACGACGCAGAGGTCACGTCAGCGGCGCCGTTCAAGTGATGGGCTTCAACGCCGTCGCCACTCGCGCTAGAGAAGCGAGCCATTAACAGCCGAGCTGTAAAATATACTGCTCTCAGCTCCTTCTGGTTTCAAAGACTGTTTCGCTTCTTAAATGTCAACAGAAATGTTGATCCTTTCGCGACTGTTTGAAATAAAAATCAACGTTCCGACAATGACTCTGCACATTCGCCAAAGTGCAAGTAAATGACAATAACAGTACAGCAGAGTTCCGAGCTTCTCGAGATTTGAGCGTGGTTGTAAATGCGGTGTGTGCTTTATCACTTGCAGGTCGAGTGCTGGAATAAGGAGAGCGACTGCGGGGAAGTCCTGCCTGCATCCGAGATCGCCCATCACTTCCACCGAGAATGCAGATACCACTCCATCAGCTGCCCCAAATGCTCGGCCGCCGTTCTTTGCAGCAACGCCGTAAGCATTTTAGGTCGGAGTACTGCACCTCTGCGTCGCCTCCTGGATCCGAGCGCGAAGGGGAAGCCAACTGCAGGGACGATGCAGCTCTCCTGGCATCGTTCACGCGAAGCTTCGAAGGACGGGCGGATGAAATTAGAGCGCTCCTTGAGCGGCTGGTCGTTGGAAGCGGCGCAAACAGTGACCGACTCAGTGAAGTTTCTCACGGAGTCAACAACTGCCAAGATGCACTGCGAGAAATGCGGAGAGGCATCGACGCTCTGAAGAACACCACGAGACAAGAAGTGGCCCAGGAAAGGTCAGAACAAAGGGACACTCTGAAAAAATGCCTCGATGAAATAACGGCGCTCAGGAAAGATATGAACGAACGTTCGGCTGCCCACAGCGAGAGTATGCAAATTATTTCGAACGGCATGCATAGACTGGAAAAAGAAGTGACAGAGGAGTTTGCAAAAGCCGCGAGGGAGAACCTTGAAAAATTTTCCCAGATTGCAGGTGGCATAAAGGAGGCCAAGGAAGAAGTGAAAGGAATAAGGAAGACAGCGGACTGCAGAGACGAATTGTTGAGACACACTTCAAGGCAGGTGTTATGGTGCGAATTTTTCCTGAAAAACTTCGAATCTCTCCGAGAGAGAACTCTCAAGAATGGGTATTTTCGGTACGATGCCGATAAAGTATACCTATCCGGCTACTATATGTCACCTGGAGTCATAGTCTTGAAAGATGAAAGGGATAAATTGGCGCTCACAGGGTTGTACCGTTTGCACAATGGTGCCATGGACGACGCCCTTCAGTGGCCGTTAAAGCAAACATTAAGCTTGGCTGTTGTGCACCCAAATGGAGGTGCGGAATGGGAGCTCAGACAGTGGATTTTCGATAATTATGCTGAATGTCAAAGCCGGGAGCGTCAAACGATGCTGGAGGACTTCGGACCACAACCTCGCTTTGCCTCGATGATGCGATCAGTGACGGTTAAGTGAAAGATGACCTGATCAGGGTTAGGTTCGAAGTGCTGCCGTGATTGGCCCCGGAACGAGAACAGGGGTGAATACAGCACCATCTCTTCAATTCCGTCTACCTAACAGCACTTTTTTTTGCGCCAGATTTCACAACGTGACCAATAAAGAACTCCTCTCTGTCATCACTGCCTTCGACTTGCCAGTCCCCGGGTTTCTTGCTTAGAACTGAAATATGTATAAACAATCACTGTTATAGGTTCTCCGGGGCAGGTCACGGAATGTGAAAAATATTTAAATGAAAGACTGCTTTATTATTTTATTTCTGTTCCAACTGTTTGAAGTGCGTAATCCTAATTATAAGACAAAAATACACACTTTGCCTGGACAGGGTGCTTTCCACTTATAAACATCACCTCCGTCGCGTTCGGCACCGTTCAGTTTCGTAACCAAACACAAAAACAAATGGTATCAGTTTTGCCACGTTTCACTCGTGTTTTGAGATTTATTTGGCCCCGACAGTAGATGTATTTATGCGGGGTGAAAGAGAAGATCGTCGTGTTGTATGCGACTCCTCCCTTATGACCTCGGCTGAGGAAGTCCATTGTAAAGCTTTGGAAGTGCGTATGCTGTGTATTCGAACGCTGAGGCTAATCTCTACTTCTGTCCAGACTCCTTCTGAGACTTGTTAAAGCACGAGCAGTAGGCTGTGCCTCCAATGGTTTAGCTTTGGTTAATCCTGGAGTGACGCGATAGCTACAGTAGACTGAGTGGAACTTGGCCACGTGACCAACCGCGTGACCAACCGCCGGCAGCTGCTTCGCACCACGTGACAGACCACGTAAGAGCGTGGCGACGTAGCCACAGGGTGGCGGCGCCGCCACCGCCACGACGCCGCCTAGTTGAGGGCTCGAAATTCTACCGTAATATTTAGTTGGAGAGAGTGTTAGACACTGAGGTGGGAGGTGAGATGTCAATACACCCAGCGCTTGCTGGAGGACCGACTGATGAATCGACGCATCTGTATGACAACACCACGAGGTTATATCATCGGCATACGCAAGCACGCGGATAGAAGGGATGGACTCTAGGGCTCGAACAAGAGGAATAAAAGCCACATTAAATATTGTGGGGTGAGAACGGAGCCCTGGGGAAGTTTATAGAAAGCGAAAAAGTTTCTGCTCTCACAAGGGATTAAGTATATGGCGAAGTTTTAGCACTACAATTATATTATCCACGTTGGTGATGATCAATAAGGAACAGACGGTTTATGTGACCGTTTCCTGTGGGAGCGCCACGCTGGAGACTACGACCTAACCTGCCGGAATAGGCACACACAGATGACGTCTTCGCTGCCGATGTCGATGCTGCCGGTTTGTCGCGGCTATGCAGAATCGGCAGTGTGCAGAGTACAGATGGCGCTGCTAGCCAGACATGAATTCAGAAAATGAAGAAAATGAAACACGATAACACCGCGAGCGCCTTGTGGCCCGTCATAAAGAAGAAGATCACTGCTTAGTACTGCCGCCTCGACGTTCGTTCAACGGCCGCTATGCCTAAGAAAGCACCTCGGCGGAAGCACAGCAATGCGGTGAGGAAGCACTCCAGACCCGTTATCTCACCGGCGGTTGAAGCGGTAGCCGACCAGGTCACGTCGCACTTACCTGACGCTGCCGGTTTGAAAGATATCCCGGTCGATCCGCAGAGAACTAAGACTCGCTCGAACGGTCAAGCGGACAACAGAGCTGGCGGAACACGTGGCAGCTCGAGCTTGGCGGTCGACTCTTCGTCCAAGTCCAGCGAGGCACCCGAGCAAGCTGCGGTTGGAACGACTGTTAAGGAGACGCCATCCTCAGAGGCCTCCGGAATTTCAAACCTCCGCAGCATCGTTCCATGGAGAGGTCCGAGCGTCCCTGAGCATTTGTATGAGGCCCCCGACCACCAAGAGCTGCCCGTTGCTGACATCGGTGGTGCTCCTTCGACGACAGATGCGAGCCACAATCCAGCAAGCTCTGTCGAATCTAAGATGAATCCAAACCGTTCCACCAAGACCATCGTCCTTCCAGCAAAAGGTACTAATTTCCTCTTTTAAAACGTCAAAACATGAAAGCAATATATTTTAAGCACTGGCAGCACGCAGGAGAGATTAGATTGTGCATTCAGTTGACTTTATATACGTGGGGCACGATGGTTGGCTAGTTGGTGCGAACTTCATTTGAGCCACTTCAGTGGATCTGGTGAGGGTGGTAAAGGGAAGGGGGATAAGCAGGATGGCGACAGGTTCTCGACCGGGCACTGTTGAGCCGCGGTGACATTCAACTACGAATCACGGGCAAGGGCGGTCTTTACGTAGTGCCAGAGGTTGGCGTCGTACTGCCGCGGCATCCAGTCCGGCCGTTTCACCCTTCCCATGTGGCGCCAGTTCGTAGTGCAAACCACCGCACGATTTTTTTTCCTGAGACAGAAGTAGCGGCGCACAGGCTCGACAGGCTTGCCAAACAATGCCAAACACGTCGTCGTGCTCCGTCATTGGCGGATGTCTGCTCCATCCGCCGTTGCTGCATGGGTGTGGGCCGGTCTGGAAACAGCGGCTTTTATGGGCGCTTCTGTCGCACGAACAACGCGATGTTATTTTCCATGACCTACTGCACCGGGACCAGCGACCAATGGCACAAGACCAAATGAGACCAAAATGAAATTAAACGTTTAAAATATGGTGCCTGTAAGTTTTTCACACTGAAAGCTATCGCAGTCGAAAAGCTGCTTCGAATCTTGGCGCTCAGAGGTGATCGGAGGCTAAAAAAGCAGCAAAACTGTAACACACCCCACTTCCCGACATACTACAACCACATCACCATATGTAGTTGGAAGTTTACAACTAAATTATATAATCCCTTGGGGACTATTCTTGCACTGCTATCGCCGTTGAATGCCAGTGTGTTTCTTTTACGGTTTATGTGGTTTAATGTCCTAAAGCTACTCAGGCTATAAGGGACGCCTTAGTGGCGGTTCTGAATAATTTAGAGCGCCTGGGGTTCTTGAACGTGCTCTGATATCGTCCTGTAGGCGCGCATTTAGCATTTCGCCTCCATGAAAATTCGACCGCCGCGGCCCGAATATAATCCGTGTCATTCGGGCCAGCAGCCGAGCACCGTAACCACTGAGCCACCGCGTCGGTTGGACACCAGTCGGACCGACCAAACTGTTTGCTGGCAAGTTAGGAAACGTGTACTTTGTAACACATTCCTCTTGTTTCATGACAGAAGCAGTTCCCGGAGGCCGAGACTCTGCCTTGCCCGGACGAGGCCTCGGTGAACATTGCCAGCCCGTCCTGACGGAACCAGCTCTTGCACCCGATACGCCACCTACCGTGATGTTTCCACAGCTGCAACCCTCGTCACCGGCAGTGGGGGATACGGCGTTCCCTCCTGGAAAAGACGCCAGCGCGGTCTGTCCAGCACCCAGACCTCAAGAATCGGTAAATGACAATCGGTACCGTTACGGAGTACCCGGGTGCGAATTCGACAGCGGAGGCTGCGTTTCGATGGAGGCGAAACGCTAAGGCGCCCGGGTGGTGTGCTACGTCAGTGCTATGTCAGTCCAGGTGGTTGAAATATTTCTAGAGGCGTCCACTACTACACCTTTCTTTCTTTCTTTCTTTTCTTAGTCCTTCCTTTATCCCTTTCCTTACGGCGCGGTTAAGGTGTCCGCCGTATGTTAGATAGATACTTCGCTATTTCCTTTCCCCCGAAAAACCAATTTCAGTTGCCTTCTTTAAGCGCATACACAAATCATTATAGTTCTGCTCTGAGAAGTGTTTTTATACTGTAAGCGAAAGTTGAAGGAAGCGCCGGCATGTTTTGAATGGCATCGCCTCGCACCGTGTTCTCAGGAATGGGATAATCTGATTGTGGAGAACAATATGATTAGCAAGCACAAAACTTTGTACGTCGTCAGCAGCCAGCGACACGGCTTAACGTAAGCAGAACACCTGATTTTGCCGTCTAGAAGAGAAAGTTGCCGGAGCAGGACAGGTCAGATATCCGTATTGTCTATACACTGCGACACACGCGGGCAGCGATTTCTTGTCATTTAAATAAATCACCGAACTTTTTTGATGTGTTTCTTCTAAGACAGCGATTTGTTATGGCAGCTTGCGCTGAGTGGGGCCTTGAGCGCACGCAAGGTTCAGGGTTAATAGAACAGGAGTGTCTGAATACAAATAAAAGCTTTGGGAACTTGTAATTCTCATCATCAATTGCCGCCTCCACTGCAGCTCCAGGCTTTGCGTTACCAGCAGTTTAGGACTGTTCCTTGCAGGCGTGGCTTAGCATTTCAGCATATGGGAGGAGCCACTGATTTTGGTGCATGTAATTGTCCTGATAACTGAGTGGATTTTTCCAGGGGATATTGGTCCTAGGTGATCGCCCACACGCCTCAAAGGAGGCAGCCCGTGGATGTCTCGATCAAGATTAGTTCCAAGATGTAATCAATGGAGGTGTACGGAAACGCCGAAGATTTAGGGCCTTATTGGCGACGAAAACAGGATTTTTGAGGAATCTATAGTTTCAATCCATTTTATTGAACGGCTTCGAATAGAATATGAACCCGACTTTACATTGTACCACGGCATGTTTGTGCAAACACAGCAAAATTTCTAAACTGACGTTTTCAGAACACTGTCACCCCGTTTCACGCTTTGAAACGTTAAACCAACACATCCACGCGTGCGTTTCCGTGCGGCTATAGCCGAATAGTGTGACGCTGCACCGCACAGGTAAACAAGTTCTCAGATTAAATTTTGTCAACCACGATGTATTTTTTACTTAAAAAAAGCCGTTAGTTTTGTGTCATGCTTCACGTGGTTTAAAAGAAAGCAAACTATATCGCTTTTCTTAGTCCTTGGTAATGCTAGTGCATTGGTTTGAGGATGCCCTTCATATGCTGGAGGTGCGGGATCCGAGCCACCGGTTTCCCAATCAGTATAAGCTCCTTCTGATCTGGCGCGGCTTCTCTGCTGTGATATGCATGCGTTAAATTAATCTCGAAGCCCGGTTTGTGGTTAGCAGTGATGTGCTTTGACCCTTCTGCATTTAAACAATTAAAACCAAGCAACAATCTGACGTTATTGCTATCAAGCTGCACGCACTTTTCGTAATAGTAAGAAAAGAAAATGTTTTATTACTGTTGTCAAGCCTTACCCTAATGGTACCACTGTTCAGAGCTTGAGTATTCAACCCTTCAGGTTGGCCTGAAACACCTTCGTACAGGCGGCGTTTCAGTTGTCAAACATTTAGTTATTTATTTCATTACACTCAAGCCCCAAAGGTGAAAGACTTCAATCGGGAGCGGGTTGCAACACTTAAGAGATACAAAAACAGAGAAATATATGTTTTCATGTATATATAAGGGAGGTTTACGTACACTACGGCAAGTTGAGGCCTATATTTTTATAGCCATTTCATTCTCGAGCTAATTGCATCATTTGCCTCGCGAATAAACTTGTTTCTACGTTCGTTCACTTTTGCCCAGTTCCCCCTCAAGGCTCGCCTAGAAGACGACTGCTTCACGTCTCACCCGAAGCAAGTGAGGTCCCTCGTTCCGGACATGAACGCCGTAGCCATCTCATTGGTCACACTGCTGTCTGTGGCGACACTGGTGTTGGTGCTGTTTCTCTTACCGGGGAGCAGGCGCAAGGGTGGCGAGATTAAAGTATGCGGAACGCCCGGGTGCGTCGAGCATGCCCAGGCTTTGGGCATTGACACCAGCCGTAGCCCATCAGCCTGCGAGGACTTCAGCGCCTTCATCTGCCCCGGCTGGAAGATTGGGGATGAGGACGTGGTCGCAACTGTCTATTCCCAGGCCATCCTGATTTCGATTATCAGCCTGGAAAAGATGAGCCTGAACGCCTACGAAAGGGAGGCCGTGGTCAACAGGCCGCTAAGCATGATGCGCGAGTGCATGCACAGGTCTAGCGACGATGCTGACGGCGTGATGAGTCTGCTCGAACTCGTGAACGGAACCAACTTCGCCTGGCCCACCCTGGAGGACGAGCACGGGCCGCCAATCACAGACTACTCTCGGCCCCTCCGGCTGATCCTCGAGCTCTCCGTGCTCTGGGCAGTGCCCTTATGGTTCCGAGTCTGGGTGCTACCTGCAAAGTCCCCTCTACAGCGGAGGCGGGCAATTGTCCTCAGCCCCTCTACGCTCCCGGCTATCTGGCGCGGTCTGCACGAAACGCTGCTGTTGTACGAAGACGCGTATTCAATATATTTGAGCTACTTCAACGCAAGCATATTCAGATACAGACCACCTTCGGAGTCCTTCGAGTTCTTCCTGAGAACTGGGGTCAGCGTGCAGACGCATGTCTTGAGCCACCTGAGCACCGCCTTTCATGACACGTACAAGCAGCCGAGGCTCGTGGAGATCCGAAGCCTGCCAAGCTGGATTAGGAAAGTGGGTGCAGAAGAGTGGGCGAAGGCTCTCGGATCGGTTTTCGGCACCCAGCAGAATATCTCGGTGAGCGACCTTCTCCTTGCGACCAACGAAAATCTCCTCAAAGCTGCGGACTCCATCTTCAATAACAACACAGCTCAGGAGGTTTTCTTCCACACGATTTGGTGGTTTGTCCAGGCAGTCGGTGCTGCGACGAGCAACAAGCTCTTCCTTTCTATGAGCGAGCACCGAAGCGGGAGGTACTTCCAACGGATCGTCTGCTTCGACCACGTCGCCACGACATACAACGTCCTTTTGGCGTCCATTGATAAAACACTTATGTCACCGGCGGAGCGGCTTTACATCGTCGGTCTACTTGAGAATGTCCGAGCCGTCGCCCTGGAGAAGCTGCGCTCATACGCCAGACTGAACGCGACGACGAGGAAGGTTCTGGCGGCGGTGCTCGAAGACATGTCCACCGTACTCTGGCCTGAAGCTGATTTCGGAAGACCGGGCGGCTTTGAGAAGTTCTACGGCGGGCCTTACCGAGGAAAGGGCGGTTTTTTCGGGGAGTGGAGATGGAGTCGCCTGCAAATGCAGAACCGCAGCGCGACGCTGTTCACCACCAAGGAGTACGTTGCCGCCGCCGAGGTCTACTCTTTCGTCGGCAACACACTCGTCTCATACAACCCCATCCTCAACACCATGTCCGTGTCCATGGCGGCTTTAAGACCCCCCTTTTATTACAAAGGCGGAACTAGCGCCATGACGTACGCAGGTCTGGGCTTCATTTACGCGAAGGAAATCTTCGAAGCACTGGACATGTTGACGCACTTGTTTAACGGCGGCACTGTAATGAAGCCGACAGACGCGCTGGAGACCTCCGCGCTGTGGAACGGCTCGTGGTGTCCGGCGGCCGTAAATAATAGGTTTACGTACCCGGAGCTGCCTGCCCTTGACGTCGCTTACACGGCGTACATGAAGTTTAAAGATAGGGACTCTGATTTGCCATTGAAGGGCCTCCCACATTTCATTCCTGAACAGATCTTTTTTTCCACCTTCTGTCACAGCAACTGTTACTTTGACCTTTCGAAGAGACTGAAAGTGTCGGAAGTGTGCAATGCAGCGGCACAACATTTCGATCCCTTCGCGACGGCCTTTTCTTGCCCTGCTGGATCAGATATGAACAAGAGCCCCAAGTGTGTTTATTCGTGATGCTGTGCAAATACTTAACTTATATGCACTGCTGAGACTGATGTATTTGTGGCACAGGCGCTAATTTGGTTGCAAGTTCACAACTCTATGACATTTGTTCTTCCACACATAGCCTTTGAATGCAGACAAGAGGGTCATGCCGCTAAAACAAGAAAAATGTTTGGCGCGCAACGGCAACACCACCAGTATTTTTTTCTCTCTTGACCTGAAGCTATCTTTGTATATGTTGGAGTCGTATACTTGACAGGGCGGATAACTTATAACGATACCCCGGTTTTGAGGCATTTCCCTCTGGATTAGCGCTAATAGTTTACCATGACTGCGAAGAGCAATGAGCCATGCTTCTTCCCGCGGGTTTTTCAGTTCTTGCACTTATGTTGATTATGTGTAGATACGTTTTTCTTTTGTGGTTCTTTTGTGCGTGCGTGTATGTGCGTAATGATTTGTATGAGGTCTCGTTCCGTTCACATGTCATGCCGAAACTACAAATGCGAACTTCCGTGCTATAATGTAAACAGTGCTGATGGCCCAACGTCGGCGGCGTTTTTTGGGAACTCGAAAAGACAACGGTGCTGTCGGCTGCTGTTACGTGCCAATGTAGTTCATTGACTCTGTGTTGCTTTATGAACACGTTAGCGTGCTTTATAAATGTCTGGAAATATTTTTGGGGGTAAGCAACGAGTTTCTTATGCGGTCTGCAACCTGTATGGTTGCCGACTGTCATTTTGACACCCACCACATTATTTGACATTTATTTTCTTGGTGGTGATGACTATTTCAGTTTTAAAAGCTGGTCGTTGCTTTGATTCCTTTTCCTCAGGAGTGCTACGTTTTTGCATAGACAAGTTTGTGAAGCAAACGTACTGGTTGCAGCCTGTTAAGTGTGTGCTGAAATTTTCTGCCTAGCTCTGTGTGGGTTTCAAGCTCAACCGATGCAAAGTAGTCGAATCACCACGCTATGCCGGAAATGAAGAGAAAGGCTGGTGGAATTCAGAACTCTCATCTTTCACTTCGGAATGTTTAATTTCCCGAATTAGATGTTCTATCCTAAGCTATTCACAGATAAATACCGGGTCTGATTTGCTTAACATGTTCAAATCTATGGTCACACCGGGCAAAGACTTAGTTCTTACTGCACATCTTCAACCAGCAGTCAGCAACATTTGTATCAGCGATCAACTCGAGCTCATGTCGAAGCTGCCACCAGTTGATTCGACTCAAGAGGCGCTGAGGCCATAAAGCCTTCTTTAAATCGGAGGAGGAGAAGAAAATTGGAATTAAGCACAGTATGCCAGGAGTGGAGCGACCAAGCGAATGCCGGGGGTTGCGCAGAGGATGTTCACTAGAGACAGACAGATGAAAGCTGTAAACACATTCATTCCTGTACCTAGACCACAAGCGCACCTTCTTCCCCTGACAATGCGCCTAGAGCGATTGTCCGGACCCCGTAGAGTATCTGTTACGGGTCCAAGTTGGACTTATTTTTGGAAATGTGGCGGAGAGTTTGAAGGATGCTTCACTCCCGCCACCGGTTGGCCCGGTATTGCACTACCTCCGGGATCGGCCTTGTCTTTAGCGCGTCTTTACTATCCTGTCTTTCTATCCCATCTTTCAACTCTCCTACTATCTGCACGTGGTAGCGATTGTGGCTCGGCTTGAGGAAGTGAGCAGGCCTTTCTTTCTTTCTTTCTTTCTTTCTTTCTTTCTTTCTTTCTTTCTTTCTTTCTTTCTTTCTTTCTTTCTTTCTTTCTTTCTTTCTTTCTTTCTTTCTTTCTTTCTTTCTTTCTTTCTTTCTTTCTTTCTTTCTTTCTTCCTTCCTTTCATTCATTCTTTCTTTCTTTCTTTCTTTCTTTCCTTCTTCCTTTCTTTCCTTCTTTCTTTCTTCCCTTCTTTCTTTCTTGCTTTCTTTCTTTCTTTCCTTCCTTCCTTCCTTCCTTCCTTCCTTCCTTCTTTCTTTCTTTCTTTCCTTCTTTCTTTCTTTCTTTCTTTCTTTCCTTCTTCCTTTCTTCCTTTCTTCCCTTCTTTCTTCCTTTCCTTCTTTCTTTCTTTCCTTCCTTCTTTCTTTCTTCCTTTCTTTCTTTCTTTCTTTCTTTCTTTCTTCCTGCCAGCAACAGACAGACTCACAATGCACCTCTCACTGCCCGTCATACAACAGCGCCCAACCCACTGTAATCCAGTCCAGCTTTCAAAGAATATATATTTTTTTCTGCCACCAACACCTGATGGTGGCAGGCGACATACAATGAAATAAAAATTAAAAGAGCACCGAGAACGACAAAGAAAACGAAAAGACAGGTTATGTCGTCATATACAATGCCTTATAAAACTCGCGAAAGACGGAATAACAGAAGGAGGCACAGAAAGAAGGCAAATGCTAAAGAAAGGAAAAAGAAAAAAGAAGGCAGGAAGCTGATTAAATTTGCAAAATGCGTGTCTATTTTAACGAGGTGGCTGATTTCGGTTGTCCAGAAACGTTCCCTTGCTATGACATTGTATTGCGCCTCTTTTGGTTTCGCGTCTGCCTTGTCTTTGCCTTTCGCCTGTCTCTGTTTTGTCTTTCTCTTCAAATCGATTTGTCTTGAGACTTGGTACTTTCCTGTGGTGGAAGTTGCGATGAAAGTGCGGCCGCATGGTAGAGGCCTTACTCTTGGGGGAACCTAGAATACGCCGTGAAGGAAACAAGATGAGAGAGAAGCAGAGGTTAAGGTAAAGACAGTAAAGGCCTTGTGTAGCTTAGTTGGAACGTGGTCGGTATAAATCTGCATTTCTTTCTCCGCGCCCCTCTTCCTCAGTTCGTCCGTTGAGTTATGACTCAGTTCAGGTTACCCCCACAATGATACACAGTGACTACTACAGCTACCCTCACCGATGAATGGTTGGGAGCCCTGGGGATGCAAGATGCATAACTCTTGGCTGAGAAGAAAACCTTGGGTAGGCTGTGTAATACAAAATCTGAGCACCCAACAACATTAATAGTCGAATCAGGACCTTACATATAAGTTTATGCAATGACGTGGAGCTGCAGAAACACCATAGTGAAGCGGTGTTCAGCGGCCAGCTATTCATGAATACTCAGCATCTCAAAGAGGGACACGACTCAGAGAAGCATATACTCAGAGAGGCACACAAACAACCATGTACAGATTTCCGTGATCTTGGGATCTTGTGTAGCGTGTATGAGCGCTGACTCGTGTAGAGACAGGGGGAAGGCTTGCCGTACGCGGAGGGACTAAAGCACTTGTGTGGTGCCGGAGGTGTCCCTTCCTCGTCAAAAGGAAGGTGGCCTTAACAAAGGTGAGTAGTTGAAGTGCTCCATGAGGCAGGAGCTGCGAGGCAGTTGGCCTTCTATGTCTGCTTTATGTTTATAATCAGTAGTAACAATTATAAAGCCGTGGCGACGGTTCCTGTTCCCGTCAAAGACGTTTAGGCAACTAGAATGGTGATACCACGTCACCTGCGAGTGAAGCTGCCAAGATGTCTTGAGCAAGATGTGGGCCAAGATATTCAGCGCACGAAGCAATGTCGCCGCCTTCCTTCAACGCTTTTGTAGCGTGAGCTACACTGGCCGAGGTTGAGCAGTTCCGCGTGGCTCCTGTAGAGCCGTGCTGCGCATGCGCGAGGAGCAGTGACGGCACACGGCGCACAGCTGGCGCGCCGGAGCTGCCGCCGCCGCGCGCGTCTCGCCGGTCGGCGCAATCCAAGGAGTGCGTCATAGCCGCGGCAGACGCACTGGCGCCGGCGCGTGTCCAGCTGTGCGCCTTCGTTGCGCAGAAGCGAAGTCTGACGCTGCGCAGGAGCCGCTTGATAGCACCTCTCATTTTGTGCGCATGCGCAGAGGTATCAGTGGGGGTATACATATAGCGGAGTGTTTCCCAGTGTGGTATAGCCATAGAGAAGGAGAGAGAAATGGCTGCTCAGCGGCTGCTCAGCGGCAGTTGATGCTCAGCGGCTCAGCGTAGCTCACTCTACGTATATCCTGGCATAGGAGAGCTAAGCCACTGCTAATTTTTTTGCAGTCTTCATAGCTTCGCGCTTTGCACGCGTGCATTTCCAGGGCAATCCATCTTACAGAGATTTTCGCGCTGCCACTTTAGTGAGTCATAAAGATATGTTTCTAGCGCGGTTTACAAATTCCCTTGTTCAGGCGCATGCATGTGGCCAAGAGCGCAATCTTCGGAAATGCTCGCGCCCTTAGATTAAAACAAAAGCATCATCGCCACCGTCATGATTCACGTTCTTGAGTCGAATCACTGGTGCAGCGAAGGTCTGAAACAGCTGTGCGGGCTTCGCTCATAGCTTTCTGCGGCGCTTCCGCAGCTGGGCATCTCACGTTAGTATGCTATTTTTATGTCTTTTAAGGAAACTAAGTACAACAGGTCGAGCTCTTGAAACTATTACTGTTCTTTCACTGCATTTTTTTCCTTCTAACCGCGAGACTGCCTGGCCACTGCTGCACAGCTGTACAACTTTACATTTTCATGCCGCCAGCCTTTACGCCACTTAGGACCGCATTTCTCTGCATTATTTGTTCTCAGTATAATCCGGGCACGCCCCTGACGTAAGGGCAGGTTGCTTCCAGGTGGAACATAGGTCGTAGCTGAGATGGTGAGGCTGCGCGACTAACCGTGTGCGCTGATAAGTCTGACCCAATTAGCTACAGACCGTTCAGATGGATCCTGCCACTGAGTTTATGCATCTGACCACGTATTCCTGCAACATTCAACAAAAGGGTGATAATTTGCGCCTTATGCGTACTTGCAGTTCCACGGTGTGCATCAAGGTGGGGAGCCCAGCTGCTGCTGCGTGGGCTCAGAAGGCTTGCGTGAATCCGGTGCACGACTGCGCCAGTACGACTCCACCATGCTAAAACTCTCCTTTTTCTCTTACAGCATGAGAGGACCAGAAAATTTGGCCTTCTGTTATTGTCATGCGCTCTGCTTGTCCTTGCTCACGGGG